>NC_140987.1:417727655-417957668 GCF_052327205.1 Somniosus microcephalus | reverse complement strand
GAGAGAGAGAGAGACTGGGGGAGAGAGAGAGAGAGAGACTGGGGAGGGAGAGAGACTGGGGGAGAGAGAGAGACTGGGGGGGAGAGAGAGAGAGACTGGGGGGGAGAGAGAGAGAGAGAGAGAGACTGGGGGAGAGAGAGACTGGGGGAGAGAGAGAGAGAGAGAGAGAGAGAGAGACTGGGGGAGGGAGAGAGAGAGAGAGAGACTGGGGAGAGAGATAGAGACTGGGGGAGAGAGAGAGACTGGGGGGAGAGAGAGAGAGACTGGGGGGGGAGAGAGAGAGAGACTGGGGGGAGAGAGAGAGAGACAGAGAGAGAGACTGGGGGAGAGAGAGAGAGACTGGGGGAGAGAGAGAGAGACTGGGGGAGAGAGAGAGAGACTGGGGGAGAGAGAGAGAGAGACTGGGAGAGAGAGAAGAGACTGGGGAGAGAGAGAGAGACTGGGGAGAGAGAGAGAGACTGGGGGGAGAGAGAGAGAGACTGGGGGAGAGAGAGAGAGACTGGGGGAGAGAGAGAGAGACTGGGGGAGAGAGAGAGAGACTGGGGGAGAGAGAGAGAGACTGGGGAGAGAGAGAGAAACTGGGGAGAGAGAGAGAGAGTGGGGGAGAGAGAGAGAGTGGGGAGAGAGAGAGAGACAGGGGGAGAGAGAGAGACTGGGGAGAGAGAGAGACGGGGGGAGAGAGAGAGACTGGGGAGAGAGAGAGAGAGTGGGGGAGAGAGAGAGAGAGTGGGGGAGAGAGAGAGAGAGTGGGGGAGAGAGAGAGAGACTGGGGAGAGAGAGAGAGACTGGGGTTAGAGAGAGAGAGACTGGGGAGAGAGAGACTGGGGGAGAGAGAGAGAGACTGGGGGAGAGAGAGACTGGGGAGGGGGAGAGAGAGACTGGGGGAGAGAGAGAGAGACACGGGGAGAGAGAGAGAGAGAGACTGGGGGAGAGAGAGAGAGACTGGGGAGAGAGAGAGAAACACTGGGGGAGAGAGAGAGAGACTAGGGGAGAGAGATAGAATGGGGGAGAGAGAGAGAGAGACTGGGGGAGAGAGAGAGAGAGACTGGGGGGAGAGAGAGAGAGACTGGGGGAGAGAGAGAGACTGGGGGAGAGAGAGAGAGACTGGGGGGAGAGAGAGAGAGAGACTGGGGAGAGAGAGAGACTGGGGGAGAGAGAGAGAGAGACTGGGGGAGAGAGAGAGACTGGGGGAGAGAGAGAGAGAGACTGGGAGAGAGAGAGAGAGAGAGAGACTGGGGGAGAGAGGGAGAGAGACTGGGGGGGAGAGAGAGAGAGAGAATCTGGGAGAGAGAGAGAGAGAGAGAATGAACTGAAAGAGAAAGCTAGAAGGGCTTTCGATGCCATTAAAAGATCAATCCAAATGGAAATACCAATTAGCATTTGGCTCAAAATTTTTAAATCAGTAATTGAACCAATTGCACTCTATGGCAGTGAGGTGTGGGGACCGCTAACACAACAAGAATTGCAAAATGGGACAAACACCCAATTGAGATCCTACATGCAGAATTCTGTAAAAGTATCCTCCGGACTCAAAGGAAAACCATAAACAATGCATGCAGGGCAGAACTAGGCCAATATCCATTAATAATCACTATCCAAAAAAGAGCCACCAAATTTTGGAAACACCTAAAAATGAGCAACCCCCACTGCTATCATTACGAAGCCTTGAAATGCCAAGAGAGGACCATAAAGAAGAATACCCTCAGTCAACTAGTCCTGGGACTCAGTGAAGCAACCACTAACACTACTAACAATAACCAGCCCCAGGACAGTGACATCGTAGCACAGAGAATTCGACCCAACACAATTGTCACTAAGCAAAAGGAAAAATACCTGTCATATTGGGCAGAAACAACAAAAACCCAAAACAAACTCAATTGCTACTTGGCCTAAACAGACAATACAACATGGCTGAATACCTGACCATGGTAAAGGATAGCAAACTGAGAAAGGCCTTGACAAGGTACAGACTTAGTGAACATAGAGTGGCGATCGAAAAAGGCAGACACAGAGAGACCCGGCTGCCAAGAGGAGGACAGGATATGCTCTCACTGCAGTCAGGGAGTGGTGAGACAGAGATGCACTTCCTCACAGCTTGTGGAAAATATCAGGGCATCAGGGAGAATTTCTACCAAGAAATTCACACAAATATGCCCTGAATTCAGAAATGTGAATTACGACCAAAAACTCCCATACCTACTAGGGGAACAGAGAAACTGTGTAACCTTAGCGGCACACTATGTTACAGCTTGCCACAAACAGAGGGACAACCAGTAAACCTAAGAAAAGAGCATATACAAATTATACGAATGTATATTTATACACTCAGGGATATATCTGTTTATACACTGTATGAATAGATCTGCGTTTATGTGTTCAACCATAAATGTTTTTCGATGCTTTGGCAACATAAGATGTACCTTATCATGCAAATAAAGCGATTTGAATTGAATTGAATTGAATTGAGAGACTGGGAGAGAGAGAGAGACTGGGGGAGAGAGAGAGAGAGAGGCTGGGGGAGAGAGAGAGAGAGAGAGAGACTGGGGGGGGAAGAGAGAGAGAGAGAGAGAGAGACTGGGGGAGAGAGAGAGAGAGAGAGAGAGAGAGATACTGGGGGAGAGAGAGAGAGGGAGACTGGGGGAGAGAGAGAGAGAGAGAGACTGGGGGAGAGAGAGAGAGAGAGAGACGGGGGGGAGAGAGAGAGAGACAGAGAGAGAGACTGGGGGAGAGAGAGAGAGACTGGGGGAGAGAGAGAGAGTGGGGGAGAGAGAGAGAGAGACTGGGAGAGAGAGAAAGAGACTGGGGGAGAGAGAGAGAGACTGGGGAGAGAGAGAGAGACTGGGGAGAGAGAGAGAGACTGGGGGAGAGAGAGAGAGACTGGGGGAGAGAGAGAGAGACTGGGGGAGAGAGAGAGAGACTGGGGAGAGAGAGAGAAACTGGGGGAGGAGAGAGAGAGAGTGGGGGAGAGAGAGAGAGACAGGGGGAGAGAGAGAGACTGGGGAGAGAGAGAGACGGGGGAGAGAGAGAGAGACTGGGGGAGAGAGAGAGAGAGTGGGGGAGAGAGAGAGAGAGTGGGGGAGAGAGAGAGAGAGTGGTGGAGAGAGAGAGAGAGAGACTGGGGAGAGAGAGAGAGACTGGGGTAGAGAGAGAGAGACTGGGGGAGAGAGAGACTGGGGGAGAGAGAGAGAGACTGGGGGAGAGAGAGAGAGACTGGGGGAGGGGGAGAGAGAGACTGGGGGAGAGAGAGAGAGACACGGGGAGAGAGAGAGAGAGAGACTGGGGGAGAGAGAGAGAGACTGGGAGAGAGAGAGAGACACTGGGGGAGAGAGAGAGAGACTAGGGGAGAGAGAGAGAATGGGGGAGAGAGAGAGAGAGACTGGGGGAGAGAGAGAGAGAGACTGGGGGAGAGAGAGAGAGAGACTGGGGGAGAGAGAGAGAGGACTGGGGGAGAGAGAGAGACTGGGGGGGAGAGAGAGAGACTGGGGGGAGAGAGAGAGAGAGACTGGGGGAGAGAGAGAGACTGGGGGAGAGAGAGAGAGAGACTGGGGGAGAGAGAGAGACTGGGGGAGAGAGAGAGAGAGACTGGGAGAGAGAGAGAGAGAGACTGGGGAGAGAGAGAGAGAGAGACTGGGGAGGGAGAGAGACTGGGGGAGAGAGAGAGACTGGGGGGGAGAGAGAGAGAGACTGGGGGGAGAGAGAGAGAGAGAGAGAGACTGGGGGAGAGAGAGACTGGGGGAGAGAGAGAGAGAGAGAGAGAGAGACTGGGGGAGGGAGAGAGAGAGAGAGAGACTGGGGAGAGAGATAGAGACTGGGGGAGAGAGAGAGACTGGGGGAGAGAGAGAGAGACTGGGGGGGAGAGAGAGAGAGACGGGGGGGAGAGAGAGAGAGACAGAGAGAGAGACTGGGGGAGAGAGAGAGAGACTGGGGAGAGAGAGAGAGACTGGGGGTGAGAGAGAGAGACTGGGGGAGAGAGAGAGAGAGACTGGGAGAGAGAGAAAGAGACTGGGGGAGAGAGAGAGAGACTGGGGAGAGAGAGAGAGACTGGGGAGAGAGAGAGAGTCTGGGGGGAGAGAGAGAGAGACTGGGGGAGAGAGAGAGACTGGGGGAGAGAGAGAGAGACTGGGGGAGAGAGAGAGAGACTGGGGAGAGAGAGAGAAACTGGGGGAGAGAGAGAGAGAGTGGGGGAGAGAGAGAGAGTGGGGGAGAGAGAGAGAGACAGGGGGAGAGAGAGAGACTGGGGAGAGAGAGAGACGGGGAGAGAGATAGAGACTGGGGAGAGAGAGAGAGAGTGGGGGAGAGAGAGAGAGAGGGAGGGAGAGAGAGAGAGAGTGGGGGGGGAGAGAGAGAGAGAGACTGGGGAGAGAGAGAGAGACTGGGGTAGAGAGAGAGAGACTGGGGGAGAGAGAGACTGGGGGAGAGAGAGAGAGACTGGGGGAGAGAGAGAGAGACTGGAGGAGGGGGAGAGAGAGACTGGGGGAGAGAGAGAGAGACACGGGGAGAGAGAGAGAGAGAGACTGGGGGAGAGAGAGAGACTGGGGAGAGAGAGAGAGACACTGGGGGAGAGAGAGAGAGACTAGGGGAGAGAGAGAGAATGGGGGAGAGAGAGAGAGAGACTGGGGGGAGAGAGAGAGAGAGACTGGGGGAGAGAGAGAGAGACTGGGGGAGAGAGAGAGAGACTGGGGGGAGAGAGAGAGAGACTTGGGGGGAGAGAGAGACGAGAGACTGGGGAGGAGAGAGAGACTGGGGGAGAGAGAGAGAGAGAGAGACTGGGAGAGAGAGAGAGAGAGAGAGGCTGGGGGAGAGAGGGAGAGAGACTGGGGGGGAGAGAGAGAGAGAGAATTCTGGGAGAGAGAGAGAGAGGGAGAATGAACTGAAAGAGAAGCTAGAAGGGCTTTCTATGCATTAAAAGATCAATCCAAATGGAAATACCAATTAGCATTTGGCTCAAAATTTTTAAATCAGTAATTGAACCAATTGCACTCTATGGCAGTGAGGTGTGGGGACCGCTAACACAACAAGAATTTGCAAAATGGGACAAACACCCAATTGAGATCCTACATGCAGAATTCTGTAAATGTATCCTCCGGACTCAAAGGAAAACCATAAACAATGCATGCAGGGCAGAACTAGGCCAATATCCATTAATAATCACTATCCAAAAAAGAGCCACCAAATTTTGGAAACACCTAGAAATGAGCAACCCCCAATGCTATCACTATGAAGCCCTGAAATGCCAAGAGAGGACCATAAAGAAGAATACCCTCAGTCAACTAGTCCTGGGACTCAGTGAAGTAACTACTAACACTACTAACAATAACCAGCCCCAGGACAGTGACAGCGTAACACAAAGAATTCGACCCAACACAATCGTCGCTAAGCAAAAGGAAAAATATCTGTCATATTGGGCAGAAACAACAAAAACCCAAAGCAAACTCAATTGCTACTTGGCCCTAAACAGACAATACAACATGGCTGATTGCCTGACCATGGTAAAGGATAGCAAACTGAGAAAAACTTTGATAATGTACAGACTTAGTGAACATAACCTGGCGATCGAAAAAGGTAGACACAGACAGACCCGGCTACCAAGAGAGGACAGGATATGCTCTCACTGCAGTCAGGGAGTGTTGGAGACAGAGATGCACTTCCTCACAGCTTGTAGAAAATATCAGGGCATAAGGGAGAATTTCTACCCAAAATTCACAAAAATATGCCCGGAATTCAGAAATTTGAATGATGACCAAAAACTCCCATACCTACTAGGGAAGAGAGGAATTGCATAACACTAGCGGCACACTATGTTACAGCTTGCCATAAACAGAGGGACAACCAGTAAATATAAGAAGAGAGTATATATAAATTATATGAAAGTATATATTTATACACTCAGGGATATATCTGTTTATACACTGTATGGATAGATCTGTATTTTTGTGAACAAACATGAATGTTTTCTGATGCTTTGGCAACATAAGATGTAACTTGTCATGCCAATAAAGCGATTTCAATTGAATTGAATTGAATTGAATTGAATTGAATTGAATTGAGAGAGAGGGAGACTGGGGGAGAGAGAGAGAGAGAGACTGGGGGAGAGAGAGAGAGAGAGACTGGGGAGAGAGAGAGAGAGAGACTGGGGGAGAGAGAGAGAGAGAGACTGGGGGAGGGAGAGAGAGAGAGAGAGAGAGACTGGGGGAGAGAGAGAGAGACTGGGGAGAGAGAGAGAGAGAGACTGGGGGAGAGAGAGAGAGAGAGACTGGGGAGAGAGAGAGAGAGAGAGAGAGAGACTGGGGGAGAGAGAGAGAGACTGGGGAGGGAGAGAGACTGGGGGAGAGAGAGAGACTGGGGGGGAGAGAGAGAGACTGGGGGGGAGAGAGAGAGAGAGAGAGAGACTGGGGGAGAGAGAGACTGGGGGAGAGAGAGAGAGATTGGGGGAGAGAGAGAGAGACTGGGGGAGAGAGAGAAAGAGACTGGGGGAGAGAGAGAGAGACTGGGGAGTGAGAGAGAGACTGGGGAGAGAGAGAGTCCAAAACAGGGAGAGAGAGAGAGCAGAGCCCGAGCAGCAACCGGAGCACGGAGCCTGAAGCCGGAGAAAGGCCCGAGGAACCGGGCCGAGCGAGGCACCGGAGAGAAGGAGAGCGAGCAGCAACAGGAGTCGACCCAGACCGGGAGGAACGGCCCGAGCCAGTCAAAGAGGCGAGTGGAGAGGTAGGGGGTGCCGGATCGGGTCGGGCCTGGAGAGCGAGCAAGCCCGGGGCCTGAAATCCGAGAAACTCCGGGGTCGGAGAGACTCGGCCGGGCCGGGACTGCACAGCCGAGCCGAGGGGCTGGGACCAGGGCAGAGGCCCGGAGAGCGAGCAAGCCCGGGGCCTGAAAACCGAGAAACTCCGGGATCGGAGAAACTCGGACAAACACCGGGCCGGGCGGGGACTGCACAGCCGAGCCGAGGGGCTGGGACCAGGGCAGAAGCCCGGAGAGAGAGCAAGCCCGGGGCCCGAAACCCGAGAAACTCCGGGGTCGGAGAAACTCGGACAAACACCGGGCCGGGACGGGACTGCACAGCCGAGCCGAGGGGCTGGGACCAGAGCAGAAACAGCCTGAGACCGACGCGAGGAGAGAGAGGAAAACTCCGGGTCCGGAGGAAAAAAGCTATACCTAGATCTACCTAAATTTAGTTAACCTAGAAAAAGAACAACAAACCCGAAGAAAAAAAAAAAAAAAAGAAAAAAAAGGAATAGAAACCAGAGAGAAACGATAAACAACCCGAACCAGGAACCTGTGAGAGAGAGAGAGAGAAACTTTTAAGAGCAGCTATATCAAAGATGAACCCCTGAAAAACTCTCAATTTTGGACCTAAAAGTGGGATAAGGTGGAACACGACACAAAAAAGAGAAAAAAAAGTTATCTACCTGAGACAAAACAAACGACTACAATGAGCAGGGAAATGAAATATCCTGAGCAATGCACAAAAAATAAAGCAAAGGAAAAACACAAGGACATAACACTAAAAAGTAACCCAGAGGTCCTCTACGTTGACTATACCACACACAAAGGGATTAAGACGAAGAACAACCTCATATTCTACACCGACTCCATTCCCTCATGGAAGGAGACTTTACAAAAATACTACGCATACGTCTCCAGCGAAGGTATTGGCAGTGGAGGCAGACTGAAAATATGTAAAGATGGAAATCTAGATAAAGATGACCCCCTGCTAACCATAAGCTACTACAACAAAAAAGGAAAGATCATGATACAGGGGAATGTAGAAAGTCTGGACTCCTTCGAAAAGGAATTCCCCCAGCTGAAAACTAAGGCAGACACAAATAGGACCAATGGACAGGAGGCAAAAGAGAATCGAACAGAGGATGATGAGAGCCAAGCGGAGGAAGAAGAAGAGAGTCCAGCAGAGACACACACCTCCCTGACCATCTCCACCCCCCCCACACCTCTCAACGCAAACAAACTGCTGAAAGAGAGTCTGTCCAAACTAGAACTCGAATTCAACGAATACAGAGAAACACAGACCAAGAACTGGACGGAGGAACTCAAACAGCTGAAAATGGAAAACGAGTCCACCATCCACAATCTGAGAAAGACCGTAGAGGAACAAATAAATAAGATCCAAGAACTCCATACCCAACTAAACAAAATGACGGAGGCCGTAGAAAGGCTCAGCAGGCAACACAAACCTCTTAAGGTCCAAAAAACAACACACACAAGGACACAGAACCCGTCGGATGCCACCCCACACGAGGACACACCGAAAGCCACAAACCCCGCTCCTGCCACACAGCTCACCACAGAAACCCAGCCAACAACCAGCCCTCAGTCGAGTCCTGCCCAGACTACCGCTACCCAGTCCTCACACACAGGGACGCAGAACCCGTCAGATGCCCCCCCACACGAGGACACACCGAAAGCCTCAAACCCCGCTCCTGCCACACAACATATCCCAGAAACCCAGCCAACAACCAGCCATCAGTCGAGTCCTGCCCAGACTACTGCTACCCAGTCTGAAAAACCAGCCCCTCAGGCAGTCCTGCTGACCGACTCCAACGGAAAGTTTCTGGACCCCCAGAGGCTGTTCCCAGGTCATCAAGTCCTGAAAAAATGGTGCAGCAACACAGAACATGCAATGAAGATCCTGAACAAAGAATCCCTTGGAAGCCCCAAATGGCTTGTGATCCACACAGGCACAAACGACCTACGCACCCTACGGGAAGGCACTGCTAGGGCGGTGAGCAGGATGGCGGAAAAGGCCAGCAAGGAATTCCCCGAGGCGCGGATCGTGATCTCCACACTACTGCCCAGAAAGGACACCCCAGCCTATATAATCCACAACACCAACAGGGAGATCGACACGAGATGTTCTGTCTTCCCCAACGTCTACCTGGCCCATCATCCAAACATCAACACAAGGGACCTCTATGACGAAATACATCTACTCAAACAGCGGATGTGGGTCTTTGCAAAAAACCTCATAAACACTGCCAAAAGACGCAGCCCTCCCACCCCCTCTACCATTGGGAGCCGTAACCCAAACAGGACCACCAATGTCCCCCACCCCCCTTTACAAAACCAACAACAGAACCCAAGACCCCCCTCTAGACCACAGACTGTAGACCAAGAACTGAGAAAGATCATGACGATGCTGAACAGCCTGATAGAAAGCCGGAGAAATTATTAATATTGTTATTTATCATTATCATTATTGTTATCTTATCAGTATTATTACTACTATTAGATAGATATATGTGCATGCCTCATGAAATTTATACTAAATCATCATTTAGCATTATAGAAAATAGTGTTTCCACACTCATCCCACAAAATAGGTCCATTTTATTTCGTTTTATTGAACTATATAAATGCGTTCTTTCCACATAAGCTGCTGGAATATCCAGGGCCTCCGCTCCTCAACTTTTGGGATGAAGAGTACAGACCCTGAATTCCTAAAAGCTATAAAAGACATTGATATAATTGTGTTAACAGAAACATGGTGCCAAAAGGACATGCCGACCCACTGTCCCCCAATGTACCATGAAATTATTGTGCCTTCAGTAAAGAACATTAAGACACGCAAGGGCAGAACCTCCGGGGGAATCCTGGTGTGGTATAAAGGAGAACTGAACAAACACATCTCACCGATAAAACAGGGAAAATCACACGTATGGCTAAAATTAGATAAAAATATAGGAATAGAAAAAAACGATGTTTACTTATGTGCGATCTACATACCTCCAATAGAATCGCCATATTTTGAAGAGGAGATATTTGACACTCTCCACATGGAAATCAGCCATTTCCAGGCCCAAGGAAAGGTGCTACTATGTGGGGACCTAAATGCAAGGACAGGATGTGAACCTGACTTCATAGACCCACAGGGCAACAACCATGTGTTTGGCCAGACCCCTCTATATGTCACACCAGCCATCGCAAACCGAAACAACCTCGATTGTGAAATAAATAAAAGCGGTAGGGAGGTAGTGCAACTCTGCCGAGCCTTAGGCCTGTACATAGTTAACGGTAGGTTCAGAGGGGACTCCTTAGGGAGACTCACATATTCCTCAACTCTTGGGTCTAGTGTGGTGGATTATACAATCACTGACCTGGACCCCTTGCGATATCAACGCATTCACTGTCAGGCAGCAATCCCCCCTCTCAGACCATAACCAAATAAATGTGTACCTTAAACTTTCTGCCCAAACTACAGACACAAAAAAGGAACCCAGTAAGCTACATAAATAAACCAGACATACAGATGGGCCCCAGACAGTGGAGATAAATTCATCACAGCACTAAATTCACCTGATCTCACAAGTAAAATTTCAAAATTTAAAGAAAATCTATATGAGATCACCAGAGATGGGGTAAACATGGCCATAGAGGATATAAATATGATCTTTCATGAGGCAGCTGTAAAAGCCGACCTCGTGAAACAGAAGAGGAAGAGTCACAAAAGACAAAATAAAAATAAGAAATGGTTTGACCACGAATGCAAAAATGCCAGAAAAGACCTGAGAAAAATATCAAACCAAAAGCATCGCCAACCAAACAATCCGGACCTACGTACTAGATACAATGAAACCCTCAAAAGATATAAACACACCATTAGGAACAAAACACAAAACTATACCCACAAAATACTAGAAGAAATTGAAAACTCCACCAACCCAAAACAATTCTGGGAAATGTGGAATAACCTGAGTACAACACAATTGCAAGCATTACCAATCCAAGATGGCGACATCTGGAGAACACATTTTGAAAACCTCTACAAAGACATCCCAATAAACGAAACAAACCCAAGTCAACATCAGGTCACAGAAAAACTCCACACATTAGAAGCAACAATCAAAGACAACCAAAACCCTCTAGACTCCCCAATCACATGGAAAGAAATGGCCACAAAAACAAAATCTCTCCACCTAAAGAAAGCCTGTGGCCCAGACAACATCAAAAATGAAATGCTCAAGTTCAGCAATATGGAGATGCAGGGTGCGGTACTCAAATTATTCAACATCATATTACGTTCAGGCTGTTTTCCCGATATCTGGTGCCAAGGACTAATCTCCCCCATATATAAAAGCGGAAACAAATCAGACCCAAATAACTACCGCGGCATCTGTGTCAACAGTTGTCTAGGGAAGTTATTCTGCAGTATTCTAAATAGTAGATTACTTGATTTTCTTAACAAACATAATATCCTCAGAAAAAACCAAATAGGCTTTCTTCCAAAACACCGCACCGCCGACCATATCTATACCCTTCACACCCTCATTGAAAAACATATACACCAAACAAAAAATGGGAAAATATTCGCCTGTTTCATCGACTTCAAGAAAGCCTTTGACTCTATATGGCACGAAGGGCTCTATTATAAACTTCTTCAATGTGGAATAGGGGGCAAAGTCTATGACCTTATTAAATCAATGTATCTGAAAAACAAATGCGGGGTCAAAATTGGAGACAAACGCACCGATTTCTTCACCCAGAGAAGAGGCGTCCGGCAGGGCTGCAATTTGAGCCCGACCCTGTTCAACATATACATAAATGAATTAGCAGACATGCTGGAGCAAAGCGAGTCACCAGGTCTCCGTCTCCTAGATGGAGAAGTGAAATCCCTGTTCTATGCGGACGACCTGGTTCTGCTGTCTCCCACAGAACAGGGATTACAGCAACAACTAGACCTACTCGACAAATACTGCCAAAATTGGGCTCTAACAGTAAATCTAAAGAAAACCAACATCATGATTTTTCAAAAAAGGCCCAGATGTCAGGAAAACAAATACCAGTTTACCCTCAGTGATATCACTATAGGACACACTATGAGCTACACCTACCTTGGTCTAACTATTACAGCATCAGGGAGCTTCAGCATAGCAGTGAATGCACTAAAAGAAAAAGCCCGAAGAGCCCTATATGCAATAAAAAGAAAATTCTACAACATCCAAATCCCAATCAAAATCTGGCTCAAAATATTTGACAGCATAATCCTGCCCATTGCACTGTACGGTAGTGAAGTATGGGGCCCGCTAAATCACCAAAGCTACACTAAATGGGAAAAACATACAATAGAAGCCCTACATGCAGAATTCTGCCGAAGCATCCTTCGCACCCAAAGGAAAACGCCAACAAATGCATGCAGAGCCGAACTAGGCAGATACCCACTGATAATAAACATCCAAAAACGAGCACTAAACTTCCTAAATCACCTCAAATCTAGCTCCCCAGACACCCTTCATTTCAAAGCCTTTCAGACCCAAGAGCTAAACCCAGAAAAGAGTCCCCTGAGTCAGCTGCTACGGAAACTAAGTACTCAGCCGGACCCTGACCAGCCCCAGACCAACACAGCCGCCCAAACACCAATCCGAGTGAACCAAATCATTAAAAAATGCAAAGAAACCTACCTGGAACATTGGAACAAAATAACCGAAAGCCAAAGCAGATTAGAATGTTACCGGGCCCTAAAAAGAGAATATAAACTGGCAGACTACCTCACGACCATCAGAGACACAAAACAGAGACAGACCCTCACCAGGTACAGACTAAGCGACCACCAACTGGAAATTGAAAAAGGCAGATACAAGAAATCCTGGCAGCCTAGAGAGAATAGAATATGCGATCAATGTCTGGCTGGCGAGGTTGAAACAGAAATGCATTTCCTCCTAAAATGCGAAAAATTCAACACATCAAGAAACATATTATTCAACAAGCTAAGCCAAACAACCCCAGATTTCAAGGAATTGGATGATCTGTCAAAATTGAGATTAGTCCTAGGAGAAGGAGACAGACCATACCTTGGGGCCAAATATGTAACAACATGTCACAACCTGAGGACTGTTTAAAATTAAGACTGTTTAAAATTAATATTGAACGTACCAAATGAAGTACAAAGACTGTTTAAAATTAATATTGTTTAAAAGTAATATTGTATGTACCCAACAAATGTCAAATCGATTGACACCTACAGAATGTTGGAAAACTGTACCTTTTTGCTATGTAAGCTTTGGCAATATGGTTCTCTGTAAACTTTCATGCCAATAAAGCATTTTAATTGGAATTGGAATTGGAGAGAGAGAGAGACTGGGGGGAGAAGAGAGAGACGGGGGTGAAGAGAGAGAGAGAGAGAGAGACTGCTGGATTTAGTTCGGGATTAGCCTGGAGAGAGAGGGAGGGAAGGAGCGCCTCAGGCCTGGCCCGATGGACCCCTGCGAAGGAAGGAAGGAAGGAAGAAGGCGAGCTCTCCCTCCGTCTCCCACCCCCTCACTCTTTCCCTCCCTCACCCTCTCTCTCTCCCTCCCCTCTCTCCCTGCCCCCTCTCTCCCTGCCCCTGTCTCTCCCCTCTCCCCCTCCCTCCCTGCTCTTTCTCCCTCCCTCTCCCTCCCTCCCTCCCCTCTCCCTCTCTCTCCCTCTCCCCCTCTCCACTCCCTGCCTCTCTCCCTCCCTCCCCCTCTCTCTCTCTCCCTCCCCCTGTCTCTCCCTGCTTTCCTCTCTGTCCCTCCCTCCCCTCTCTCTCCCTCCCCTGTCCCTCCCTAGCGCCTCAGGCCCGGACACTGAGCCGAGCCCCGGGACCGAGCCGAGGGGGGGAAAAGCCGAGTCCCCGGCCCACGGCCGCAAACGGAGCCGAGCCCCGGGACCGGGCCGAGGGGGGGAAAGGCCGAGTCCCCGGCCCATGGCCGCAAACGGAGCCGAGCCCCGGGACCGGGCCGAGGGGGGGAAAGGCTGAGTCCCCGGCCCGCGAGCGCAAACGGAGCCGAGCCCCGGAACCGGGCCGAGGGGGGGAAAGCCCGAGTCCCCGGCCGCAAACGGAGCCGAGGCCCGGGACCGGGCCGAGGAGGGGAAAGCCCAAGTCCCCGGCCGCAAATGGAGCGGAGGACTGGGCCGAGGGGGGGAAAGCTCGAGTCCCCGGCTGGGGCCTCCAGCTCCACAAGGTGGGGAGACCTTCCCTGGAAGACAAATGAGTTCCCTAAATACAATTTAAAACTGAATTAATTTGTTCTTTACCTTAGTTCCCTGTATTAAAGTTCAGGTTTTTAAGCACCGCATAGCTAAGAAGACAACTGCACTACATGATCTGGCATTAAGCCATATAGAATAGCAAGGTGGCAGCTGTTAAAATGTGAATAAAAGTAAAAGCTGAGGTAAAGATGGCCGAATTAACGGCAGTTTGAAAGATTAAGCCCCGCCCACACATGCCATGAAACGCCCCCCATGACGCAGCACGCTCCCCCCGTAGGATTGGTCAACCTTCACGTCACTCAATGCTAATGAGCGGATTTCCCCCGTATGATTGGCCAACCGCTAATGAGCGGAATTTTGAATGTTTTTTGTCTACTGTCCGAACAATTTTTGTCTGACCAAAAAGTAAATACACCTAGGACACCCTCCTAATCATAATCTTTCTTTTGATATAACATATGTGTAGGTACGCTCTAACTTTTGAGTGATGCCCGGACAGACAGACAGAGACACCACTATCCTTTTATATATATAGATGTATCTTGCTGGAAAAATAATAGTGTGTTAACGACACACGCTGTTATTAATGGACAAATCAGCCAGCAAATTCAGGGGATTAGGAGATATGGCGTGAGTTGCGCCCAGAATAGGAACAATTTAAAGTGTTCAATCTCATTCCTTCATGTGGGCAATTGTTGTTAGAGGTTTTAAAATATCAAATTTTTAATTTTTACATTTTTTACTTACTTTTCCTTTCTGTCTCTTTTTTTCTCTCACCCTTAATCCAATCTTTCTTTCCCTCTCTTTATTTCTCTCTCTGTACCTGATTTGACTCTAATTCACCGACTCCAATTCGTCGTCCTTCTCCGTCATTCCTCTTTTTCTTTCTCAATCCTTAAATCTCATTGGTTAAGGAGATACACTGCTGGTCCCGCCATTAACTAAGGTCCCGGATGCCACGTTGCCCTCGCCACTTTGTTTTTAGCTCGCACTTCCAGCAAGTTACGCTGCAAAATTTTAAATCAAGAGGATAGCCAGAAGTTATCACAAGATAATTACATCATTGAGGAACTTTGGTGAAGTCCTTGATAGAGCAATTTAGAAGCAACTTTGAACTCTCTCCAAGATGAGATTACATCCCTCTCTTCTATACTTTTTTTGCCAGTTTTCTCCCTTGTTCTCCTGAAAGCATTTACTCAGTCTGGGTTTACAAGTGCCAGTCACCTGCTGGGACTTCATTCAAGTGGCCGTTCTTCGTATAGTGATCCTCGGAGTGAGTGTTAACAGCTTCTTCTATACTTGGTGCACCAGAGCCATGCTTTATCTTGTCTCACCTGATGTCTATACAAGTGTACTTACCAGCAAGTGTTACTGAATAGCGATCCAGAGTGGAAATGTTCCCGCCCCTAGCCTAGGATGATCACATCAATTGTAGGATCTCACTTGATGCCCTGGTGTAGATCAGCTAACAAATCAGTGCAGTTTTAAACTTTTTTTTCAACTGAGATTGGCAGAAGCCAATACCCATTGTATTGCATGAGATTAAGGCAAGATAGCATCCTATGTTGAAAGAATAATAATTATGAAGGAATCTTTTCATGTTTATTGAATGATAATCTACAGTTATTTACTGGGAACAAACAAAATAATTATATTATACATATTAGTATTTGTAATAATTTTGGTTCAACCTGTGTTGCCTGGCAGTAACAGAAATGCTGGACTAACAATGCACACACATATGAGCACAACTATTTCTTTGATAAATACCTTCAGCTGTACACACCATCTGCACAACAGATTTTTGCTTGCCACTTTCTCTGCTTTTGTTCTGAAAGTGTTGTCTCTTCCTGAGGTATAGTTCCACAGACACAAACAGCCCTCCAGTACTTTACCCAAATTGCTAATCTTCATGTGTCAACCGAGATGATGCGTGTCATTAAGGTCAGTTGATCTGTTGGAGCCAAGCCCAAGCCGTGGACATGGGCACTTTCAAGAAGGTCACTGCATTGGGAACCTTGTCAGGAATGGGCACCTTGGATAAACTTTCCCCCCCCCCCCCACTCCCTAGTCCTGGGCACTGGAGCAATTGTAGGACTCAAATTACTGCCCTGAATGAGATCAGCTAAGTCAACAAAGACAACACGGCATCTTGGAGAAATTCATCACTGATGCATCAGATTAGAAGCCATAGACCTGAGTATGTTTGACAGTACCGTAATTGACCTGACCTGAGCTAAATGGTGTTGCTATTAAACGTGCAAGAACTATGGATACAACAGTTATTTCAATGTTCACGTGATGTTCAAACCAAATTATCCTATAAATTAAACAGCCAAAAAGAAATATTCTCCACTTAGTTGCAAGCCTGCATCTTTAAGAATTACATTAGGGTTAATTCTAAGTAACCCTTCAAAGCAACGTGTTGTGTTTCAAATAGCGATCAGGACTGGAAGAGCTCTGGCCTTTAAGAAGGCTCCTTTTGCAGTGAATACTTGCATTCATGAATATTTGCATGTTACAATTAACCTCTTTATTGTGTGTATGTGCCCAGAAAATTTGATTTGAAGTGAGCTTCTTAAGATAGACTGAGTTATTTACAATTAATTTATAATAGACTAGTCCCATATTTTAATAAATACAGAGCTGATCCGAACAAATTATTAAACGTAATCAGCATAAAATTACAATAGTGATTCAAAATATAGCAAGCTACATACAGTACTCCCAGTAAGGATGTCTCCATAGTCATGATGCATTTTAGATAAAACCCTTTAAACTCTTTCTGCAGACCTACTTAAAGAACACAGTAACAATCAAAATTAATTCCATGCTGCAGTGATATTGAGGGATAGTTTTCTTCAGTAATGTAACAGGCTTTTCTCTTTACTGACTCATTTTCTCTCCTGAAAGTTTTGATTCTTTGTAGGGACATAGTTCCACAGGTGCTGGCCATCATCCCATGCCTCATTCTAGTAGCCATTCTTCACCTCTGAACCAGGACAGCAAGCTATACAACTACAGCAAGCATCACGGGCCAAACCCAATCCTGTCTTCACCAAATATCCACACATGCACACTTCCAGCAGCAGCCAGTGGACATGGATCAGGTGCGGGAACTATGGCCACTTTTCTTTTCCCTAACTCAGGGGCATTTAGGCCAAGTATAGTGGGGCTGCCACCTGCCTGGTTGAGAACAGCACAGACTGGGGATCAAATTCGGGCTCAGCTATTCATCGGATAAACTTGCTGAATTATCAGTGGAGTGATATAACTGCCTATTTCTTTTACATTGATTTAGAAAATTAACAAATGTTGTAAGATGCAGCAGATTTGGAGCATCAACACAAAGTGCCATGGCAGTAGTAGGCATCAGATCTATCCCTATCTCAGTTGAGCTACTGTGGAAGTGCATCAAATGGAGGTCAGCCCCTTCCTCACAGGGAGACTTCTTCCTAGACCACTGCCACATGATGCATAGTGGATGGCAACAGCAGTATTGGTAGAGGAATCTGGAATGACTGATATACCCACCCGCTCACTAATGGGTGGTCTGAGCCCTGGGTACACTAAGAGAACTAGGGAGAAAACAGATGAACTCTTACCAAAGTTCTGTGGTTGCTCTAATATATATTTATGATACTCAACTGTAGAAATTTGGAAACAGCAGTGATTATATGAATATAATCCCACATAAGTAAAATCATACTGTTTTTTCTGCTGCAAAAGGCTTTTAATTGGTGACATTTTTGAAAGTAGGCCAACGCCTTTTTTCTTCGTAATTCACAACCTGCTAACTACAGTAAAAGGCAGGCATTTTCACATTTTCCTTAAACAGCTCTGCAGAACATAATTAAATGTGGTTATAACACCATTTTTTTCTAAGTAAAAAATTGTTGATACCTAATATAATTCGTGGGAGAATATGGCAAAATTGCATTAGATATAGCTAAGATCTCCCTTCCACCCAAAGACCTTTATATTAACGATTTAGACCTTGGAATCAAAAATACAATTTTTAAATTTGCGGACGACACCAAATTGGGGGGATAGCCAATACTGAGGAGGACTGCAAAAAATTACAAGTCATTAATAATCTTGCAGAATGGACATACAATTGGCAAATGAAATTCAACACAGATAAATGTGAGGTAAAGGCCCAGAACTTGGTGTCGGGGGCTTGCCGCGCGTGCAAGCCCCCGATGTGCACTCACCCTGCGCGCCGACATCTGAAACCTGGCCCGCAGTGGATTTCCTGTCAGTGGCCCGGTTTTGATGTCGGCGCGCTGTGCTAACCTGACCCAGCGGCGTAGTTAGTGCGATGTGCCGACTGGGATCAGGTGAGCACTGTTCAGCCAATCAGGGGAGGGGAAACTTCATTCATAAGTTTGAGAGTAAGAACTGTCAAACTCATGAGAAGTACTGCACCCCAAAACACTACTTAAACTTTAAATAAAATTTTAAAAAACATGCCAATCATTAAATTAAGTATAAATAAGTTTAAAAAAATAATTTAAACAATTTTTTTTTTGAAAAAAATAAATTTTTAATAAAAAGGGTCTAAAACTAAACTTACCTTATTGTAGATTCTTTAAAATAATAAACCTGTGGGAAAAAAATTCTAAATTGCACTAAAACACCACTTACCTGTAAAAATAAATACTTACGTGTGCTTTTTACAAGCGTAAAGACCGGAGGCCTTTACACATGCGCAAATCCCCCAAAACAGAGGAAATCCAAGACGCACGCGCTGCCCCCTACAGCGCACGCGCTAGCCTCTTCAACTCTTGGGTTAGAGGAGAGGAAATGCCGGTTTTCAGCGCATGCGCTGTGCATGCTGAAAACCGGCATTTCCTCCGGCCAGACGCGTGAGTACCCCTTCCGTACTCACGCGTTTGGGGAGGAATTACTGCCCCATTACATTTTGGTAAGAAAAATAGGGAGGTCACATATTACTTGGAAAATAAAAATCTAAATGAGGTAGAGGAACAAAGGGATCTAGGAGTACAAATACACAAATCCCTAAAAGTATCAGCACAGGTTAACAAGGCCATAAAAAAGCAAACCAAGCACTAGGGTTTATTTCTAGAGGGATAGAATTGAAAAGTAGTGAAATTATGCTAAACTTGTATCGAACCTTAGTTAGACCACACTTAGAGTACTGTGTGCAATTCTGGTTGCCATGTTATAAAAAGGATATAGAGGCACTGGAGAGGGCGCAGAGAAGATTTACAAGGATGATACCAGAAATGCGAGGGTACACCTATCAGGAAAGGATGAACAGGCTGGGTCTCTTTTCTCTTGACCTAATAGAGGTCTTTAAAATCAGTAAAAGGTTTTGATACAATAGATACAGTGAGAGTGTTTCCACTTGTGGGGAAGAGCAAAACTAGAGGTTGTCAATATAAGATAGTCACCAAAAAATCAAATAGGGAATTTAGAAGAAACTTCTTTACCCAGAGAGTGGTGAGAATGTGGAACTCGCTACCACAGGGAGTGGTTGAAGCGAATAGTATAGATGCATTTAAGAGGCAATTAGATAAGCATATGAGGGAGAAGGGAATAGAGGATTATGCTGATAGGGTTAGATGAGGAAAGACGGGAGGAGGCTTGAGTGGAGCATAAACACAGGCATGGACTGGTTGGGCTGAATGGCCTGTTTATGGGCTGTATATCCTATGTAATCCTATGTAAAACCTGTACACCAGAATGAATCTAGTTTACTGGTCAGCTAAGGGGCAGAAGTGGGGCATACCAGAATCTCCAGGCTGGGATCCTGGCCTGGAAGGCCCTGGAAATGGAGACAATATTTTTCCCTGATTGACCCTCTTCCAAAAGGGGGCTCATCAGCTGTGGTTCCTGTGCACATCAGTGTCCCCCAAGCAGCCGTACGGCGACCTGGCCCCTCTTCTACCGGGCACCCCAAGATGTGCGTGTCAGGAATGGAGATTGCCATCACCCGCTCTATCACACTTATGCTGGTGAAGCAATACCATTTTCAGGGCTATCTTTTTCAAACATTTGTTTCAAATTTACCTTTCTTAATTTCAATTTATTTCTTCTTATCTTATCGGCCTCACTTAACTTGAGGTAATATTCTGGGTTCACCATAGCCCCAAACATCTGTGGGGCTCAATCCTGGTGTGTGCACCGCGATCACAACCAGTGTTGCCCTCCAGTGCTGACCCTGCCAGAGCTTACAGGGTCAGCACAAGGGCACCTAATTTGCATGGAGTGGGCATTACCCACACCGGGTGTACCTTCAGTGCCCACCTGTCCCATGCTTCCATAAAATCCAGTACCAGGTAGCCACTGGGAGAGGAGGCCAGGCCCACCTCAGACTCTATGCAGTCTTCCATTGGCTTTCTATGTAAGCAAGCCGATCTGGATTTTTGTTTTAAGTCTGGCTATTCACTGAGGGTCCAGGCTTCCCTTGTCTGGACCCTCCCCCGTGTCTTTGGGAGGACCACTACCACCCATCTGGAGGCTTATATATTACATCTCACTCAGCGTACCAGCCTCCTAGTACCTAGTACCAGGCTCACCGGCAGCAGCAGCGGCCCTGGGTGGAGCCTGAGCGAGGGCACCGAGGATTTAAGCAGCGGGAGAGCGAGCGAGGCCCAGACTCACCGGCAGCAGCGGAGGCGGCCCTGGGTGGAGCCTGAGCGAGGACACCGAGGATTTAAGCAGTGGGAGAGCGAGCGAGGCCCAGACTCACCGGCAGCAGCAGTGGCCCTGGGTGGAGCCCTGAGTGCGGTTTAAACAGAGTGCTGCGAGTTGGGAATTCGTTCTTACTTTACACCAAGGAAAGAGTCCGAGAGCGGGAGCAGTCAAACAACAACAACTACGAAACCGCTAAAGTAACGTCACAACCAGGGAAGGAGCTGATTGGTAAGTAGGACCTGGTGAGTATTTCTACAGTCCAGTCGTTGAAGTAAAAGTAAGGTCTCTAGTTTAGAGTAAGTAGTGTTTAAAGGGAAGTAAGGTCCCTAGTGTATTTAATATTCTTTCATTTAAAGGAAGTAAAGGGAATAAATTAAGGGTAGGACATG
Source organism: Somniosus microcephalus (assembly GCF_052327205.1). Taxonomy (NCBI): domain Eukaryota; kingdom Metazoa; phylum Chordata; class Chondrichthyes; order Squaliformes; family Somniosidae; genus Somniosus; species Somniosus microcephalus. The sequence goes on along the minus strand of NC_140987.1, from coordinate 417,936,654 downwards.
GCAGGGCAGCTCGGCAACGTGGAGTGCTCCTCCTGTGCTATGTTGGAAGTCAGGGACACTTTCGGTGTCCAGGGCGAACACATGTGCAGGAAGCGTCTCCAACTGCAGCTACTCGAAATCCGCATTTCAGAGCTGGAGCTGTGGCTGGAGTCACTGTGGAGCATCCGCGAAGCTGAGATCTTCGTGGATAGCACGTTTAACGAGGTGGTCACACCGCAGATAAAGAGTGCACAGGCAGACAGGAAATGGGTGACCGCCAGACAGAGTAAAAGAACTAGGAAGGTAGTGCAGGAGTCCCCTGGGACCATCTCCCTCTCCAACAGATTTTCCACTTTGGATACTGATGGAGGAGATGGTTTCTCAGGGGAATGCAGCAAGAGCCAAGTCCGTGGCACTACAAGTGGCTCAGCTGCACTGCACGGGAGGAAAAAGAGTGGGAGAGCAATAGTGATAGGGGATTCTATCATAAGGGGAACAGATTGACGTTTCTGTGGCCACAGACGTGACTCCAGGATGGTATGTTGCCTCCCTGGTGCCAGGGTCAAGGATGTCACTGAATGGCTGCAGGGCATTCTGAAGGGGGAGGGCGAACAGTCAGAGGTTCACATTGGTACCAACGACGTGGGTACAAAGAGGGATGAGGCCCTGCAACAAGAATTTAGGGAGCTAGGTAGCAGATTAAAAAGCAGGACCTCAAAGGTTGTAATCTCTAGATTACCCCCGGTGCCACGTGCTAGTGAGTATAGGAATAGGAGGATAGAGCGGATGAATGCGTGGCTAAAGAGTTGGTGCAGGAGGGAAGGCTTTAGTTTCCTGGATCACTGGGTCTGCTTCTGGGGAAGGTGGGACCTGTACAAGTTAGACGAGTTGCACCTGAACCGGAACGGGACCAACATCCTTGCAGGGAGGTTTGCTAGTGCTTTTGGGGGGGGGTTTAAACTAACTTGGCAGGGGGATGTTATGTTCATAAATAAATAGACGTTTTCATTATGAACAGCTAGCTTGAGCTAGTCATTTATTCAGCCATGTGGACTAGTGTACAGGCATCCATCTTGACTACTGCCTTGTGGGTAGCCCACTACTAAACATACAGATCCACCTAGTGTACCATTCTAGAATGACATGTTACTGATCATTACATCCCCCTTCCTTAGAGGTTAAACAAAATCAATATAATCAATGTCAATCAATCATACCGACATAAATATCTTCACAGCAGTCAACACATTTTCAAAGCTATCTATTTTCTGTCCATTATAGTTCTTCAGTAGTACTGACTTTTTCTGTATTTTGGGCTTTTCTTTCATATTTTTAATGTCACTCATACTGATTAAGTTTGCTTTTGCCCCAGTGTCTAGTTTCAATGTAACTAATGCTCCATTTACCTGCAGTGGCATTATCCATTTGTCCTCTTTTACTGCATTAACTTTATGTTCAGCATTGTCCATTCCTGAGGGCTGCACATTTTCTGTATCCTTTTCTATATTGTCACATGACACCATTCCTACAAAAAATGTCTCACTTAAATCAGTGTCCTCAATCACATTGACTTGTTGCCCTTTCTTTGTTTTTACTTTTGAAAAGCATTGTTTGGCAAAGTGATTCTTTCCATTACATTTTGTGCACATTTTCCCAAACGCAGAGCATTGTCTTGACTGGTGCTGGTAACCACAGCATTTACAATTAAAAATTCCATCCTCCGATTGCTTTGCATTTCTGTTCTGCCCCTGTTTCTTCCCCTTGTAGGACACAGCACCGACAGCAGCACAGTCACTCATTACAGTCGCATTATTATTAATTTCACTGAAAGTCTTTGCGTGCTTCTGAGCTAGCTCACTGGCATGGCATATTTTCACAGCATCCTCCAATGTTAGTTCGGTTTCTCTCAACAAACGTTCCCTGACCTTTTTATCATGAATACCAAACACAATCTGGTCACGAATCATGGATGATTTCAGTTCAGAGAAATTACATGTCTGTGCTTTCAGTTTCAGATTGGTCACAAAGCTATCAAAAGTCTCATTTTGCTGCTGTGTCCGTGAACGGAACACATACCTCTCATAGGTCTCGTTCTTTATGGGAGAACAATGTGTATCAAACTTCTTTAGCACATCGTCCATTTTTTCTCTGTCCTCCTCTTGATCAAATACAAACGTATTAAATACCTCTATCGCCTGCGGGCCTGCAACCATGAGCAGTAACGCTATTTTCCTTGCGTCTGGCTTCGTACCGAACCCAATGGCAGCAATATAGAGTTCGAATTGTTGTTTGAAAGTCCGCCAATTGCAGTCGACATTCCCCGTGAGTTTCAAACCCTCCAGTGGCTTCAAATTCTCCATGTCGCGTTTCACAATATTCAGCAGATATTACCAATCCTGGTACCATGTTATTATGTTCATAAATAAATAGACATTTTCATTATGAACAGCTAGCTTGAGCTAGTCATTCATTCAGCCATGTGGACTAGTGTACAGGCATCCATCTTGATTACTGCCTTGTGGGTAGCCCACTACTAAACATACAGCTCCACCTAGTGTACCATTCTAGAATGACATGTTACTGATCATTACAGGGGATGGGATACGGAGTGGAGCTATAGTAGGGGATGATACACAGCCAAATATGGAGGAAAAAACAAGTCAGTCTGGAAGGCAGAGCAAATATATAATGGCACAAGGGAGTATGGCAAGGCTGGATGGCAATTATTTTAATGCAAGGAGTCTTGCGAGTAAGGCAGGTGAATTGAAGGTGTTGATGAACACATGGGAGTATGATATTGTTGCTATCACAGAGACATGATTGAGGGAGGGGCAGGACTGGCAGCTCAATATTCCGGGGTATAGAATCTTCAGGCGAGACAGAGAGGGGTGTAAAAGAGGAGGGGGTGTTGCAATATTAATCAAGGAGTCAATTACTGCTGTAAGGAGGGATGATATCTTAGCAGGTTCCTCTAAAGAGGGCATATGGGTAGAACTTAAAAACAAAAAGGGGGCAAGCACTTTGCTGGGAGTGTACTATAGGCCCCCAAAAAGTCAGGGGGAGATAGAGGAACAGATATGTAGCCAAATCTCAGAGAAGTGTAGAAATAATAGGGTAATAACAGTAGGGGATTTCAACATCCCCAATATTAACTGGGATAGTCAGAGTGTGAAAGGCTTAGAGGGTGCGGAATTCTTGAAGTGCATCCAGGAGAGCTTTTTGAGCCAGCATGTAGAAAGTCCTACAAGAGAGGGGGTGGTACTGGACCTAATTCTAGGGAATGTAACCGGGCAAGTGCTGGAAGTGTCTGTAGGAGAGCATTTTGGTGACAGTGACCATAATTCGGTGAGATTTAAGGTAGTCATGGAAAAGGACAAAGATGGGCCAGAAATAAAGATTCTAAATTGGGGGAAGGCCGATTATAATATGATAAGGCAGGATCTGGCCAAAGTAGACTGGGATCAGCTACTTGTAGGAAAATCCACATCAGAGCAGTGGGAGTCATTCAGAAAGGAAATAGAGAGAGTACAATGCCAACATGTTCCCGTAAAGGTCAAGGGTGGGACCAACAAGCCCAGGGAACCCTGGATGTCAAGGGATATACAGGTAGACTATCCTTTATCCGAAAACCTCGGGACCAGCCGTGTTTCGGTTTTCGGAGAATTTCGGATTTTGGAAGGTGGGTCGGCGGGGGTCCACGGGGGGGTCGGCGGGGGGTCGTGCGCGACCCCCCGCCGACCCCCCCGTGGACCCCCGCAGACCCCCGCCAGCCCCGACCCCCGCCGACCCCCCCGCGGACCCCCGCTGGCACCGACCCCCCCCGCGGACCCCCGCCGACCCCCGACCCCCGCCGACCTACGGTCGGGGTCGGTGGGGGGGTCGGCGGGGGTCGGGGCCGGCGGGGGGGGTCGGCGGGGGGTCGTGCGCATGACTTACGCTGACGCTCAGCGTAAGTCGGCGGGGGTCGGGGTCGGCGGGGGCCCGCGGGGGGGTCGGCGGGGGTCGGGGCCGGCGGGGGTCCGCGGGGGGGTCGGGGCCGGCGGGGGTCCGCGGGGGGGTCCACGGGGGTCGGGGCCGGTGGGGGGTCGGCGGGGGGGCCGGCGGGGGTCCGCGGGGGGGTCGGCGGGGGTCGGGGCCGGCGGGGGTCCGCGGGGGGGTCTGCGGGGTGCCGTGCACACGACTTACACTGGACTTACGCTGAACGAAAAAACCTTCGGTTTTTAGAGGGTTTCGGTTTTCGGAAGTTCGGATAAAGGGTAGTCTACCTGTACAAGAATGGATTAGGAAAAAAAGAGAGGCTTTTGGCAGCTACAAAGGACTAAAAACAGTGGAAGTCCTAGAGAAGAATAGAAAGTGCAGGGGGTTACTTAAAAAAGAAATTAGGAGAGCAAAGAGGGGGCAGGAAAAAACACTGGCGGGCAAAATAAAGGAAGATTCCAAGGTGTTTTATAAGTATATTAAGGGCAAGAGGATAACCAGGGAAAGAGTAGGGCCCATTAGGGACCAAAGTTGCAATCTGTGTTTAGAGCCGGAAGATGTGGGTGAGGTTTTAAATGAATATTTTGCATCTGTGTTCACTATGGAGAAGGACGATGTAGGCATAGAAATTAGGCAGGGGGATTGTGATATACTTGAACAAATTAGTATTGAGAGAGAGGAGGTACTAGCGGTTTTAGTGGGCTTAAAAGTGGATAAATCCCCAGGCCCAGACGAGATGTATCCCAGGCTGCTGTGTGAGGCAAGGGAGGAGATTGCAGGGGCTCTGACACAGATTTTCAGATCCTCTCTGGCCACAGGGGAGGTGCCAGAGGACTGGAGGACAGCTAGCGTAGTACCATTATTCAAGAAGGGTAGTAGGGATAAACCAGGGAATTACAGGCCAGTGAGCCTAACATCAGTGGTAGGGAAATTATTGGAAAAAATTCTGAGGGACAGAATTAGTCTCCACTTGGAGAGGCAAGGATTAATCAAGGATAGTCAGCATGGCTTTGTCAGGGGGAGATCATGTCTAACCAATTTGATTGAATTTTTCAAGGGGGTGACTAGGTGCGTGGATGAGGGTAGTGCAGTTGATGTAGCCCACATGGACTTCAGTAAGGCTTTTGACAAAGTCCCGCATGGGACACTGGCCAAGAAGGTAAGAGCCCATGGGATCCAGGGCAATTTGGCACATTGGATCCAAAATTGGCTTAGTGGCAGGAGGCAGAGGGTGATGGTCGAAGGTTGTTTTTGTGACTGGAAGCCTGTGTCCAGTGGCAGGGATCAGTGCTGGGTCCTTTGCTGTTTGTCGTGTACATTAATGATTTAGATATAAATGTAGGAGGTATGATCAGTAAGTTCCTAAGGACATAAGAAGTAGGAGCAGGAGTAGGCCATACGGCCCCTCGGGCCTGCTCCGCCATTCAATAGGATCATGGCTGATCCGAACCTAGACTCACGTCCACTTCCCTGCCCGCTCCCCGTAACCCCTAATTTCCTTATCAGCTAGGAAACTGTCTATCTCCGTTTTAAATTTATTTAATGTCGCAGCTTCCACAGCTCTCTGAGGTAGCAAATTCCATAGATTTACTACCCTCTGAGTGAAGAAGTTTCTCGTCATCTCAGTTTTGAAAGGGCAGCCCTTTATTCTAAGATTATGCCCCCTAGTTCTAGTCTCACCCATCAGTGGAAACATCCTCCCCGCATCCACCCGATCAAGCCCCCTCACAATCTTATATGTTTCGATAAGATCGCCTCTCATTCTTCTGAACTCCAATTAGTAGAGGCCCAACCTACTCAACCTTTCCTCATAAGTCAACCCCCTCATCTCCGGAATCAACCGAGTGAACCTTCTCTGAACCGCCTCGAGAGCAAGTATATCTTTTCTTAAATATGGAAACCAGAACTGTACGCAGTATTCCAGGTGTGGCCTCACCAATACCCTGTATAACTGAAGCAAGACTTCCCTGCTTTTATACTCCATCCCCCTTGCAATAAAAGCCAAGATTCCATTGGCCTTCCTGATCACCTGCTGTACCTGCATACTAACCTTCTGTGTTTCATGCACCAGGACCCCCAGATCCCTTTGTACTGTAGCACTTTGCAGTTTCTCTCCATTTAGATAATAACTTGCTCTTTGATTTTTTTCTGCCAAAGTGCATAACCTCACACTTTCCAACATTATATTCCATCTGCCAAATTTCTGCCCACTCACTTAGCCTGTCTATGTCGTTTTGCAGGTTTTTTATGTCCTCCTCACTCACTGCTTTCCCTCCAATCTTTGTATCGTCGGCAAACTTGGATATTTTGCACTTGGTCCCCTCCTCCAAATCGTTAATATAGATTGTAAAGAGTTGGGGTCCCAGCACTGACCCCTGTGGAACACCACTAGTCACTGATTGCCAACCCGAGAATGAACCATTTATCCCAACTCTCTGTTTTCTGTTAGATAGCCAATCTTCCACCCATGCCAGTATATTACCCCCAATCCTGTGATTTTTTGTCTTGTGCAGTAATCTTTTGTGTGGCACCTTGTCAAATACCTTTTGGAAGTCCAAATACACCACATCCACTGGTTCCCCTTTATCCACCCTGTTTGTTACGTCCTCAAAGAATTCGAGCAAATTTGTCAAACATGACTTCCCCTTCATAAAACCATGCTGACTCTGTCCGATTAAATTATGCTTATCCAAATGTCCTGTTACTGCTTCCTTAATAATGGACTCCAACATTTTACCAACCACAGATGTTAGGCTAACTGGTCCATAGTTTCCAGCCTTTTGTCTACTTCCCTTTTTAAATAAGGGCATTACATTAGCAGTTTTCCAATCTGCTGGGACCTTTCCTGAATCCAGGGAGTTCTGGAAAATTACCACCAATGCATCCGCAATACCCACCGCCACTTCTCTCAAGACCCTAGGATGTAAGCCATCAGGTCCAGGGGATTTATCTGCCTTTAGTCCCATTATCTTACCGAGTACCACCTCCTTAGTGATTTTAATCGTGTTTAGCTCCTCCCCCCCCCCCCCAAAGCCCCCTGTTTGTCCAGTGTTGGGATATTTTTAGTGTCCTCTACTGTAAAGACTGATACAAAATATTTGTTCAGCGTTTTTGCCATCTCCATGTTCCCCACCACTAATTTCCCGGTCTCGTCCTCTAAGGGACCAACATTCACTCTAGCCACCCTTTTTCATTTTATATAACTGTAGAAACTCTTGCTATCTGTTTTTATATTTTTTGCTAGCTTACTTTCATAATCTACCTTCCCTTTCTTAATTAATCTTTTAGTTATTCTTTGCTGGCTTTGGTGGAGTGGTAAATAGCGAGGAGGGAAGCCTTAGGCTACAGGACGATACAGACAGGTTGGTCAGATGAGCAGAACAGTGACAAATGGAATTTAACCCTGAAAAGTGTGATGTGATGCACTTTGGGAGGACTAACAAGGCAAGGGAATACACAATGAATGGCAGGACCCTAGGAAGGACAGAGGATCAGAGGGACCTTGGTGTGCATGTACATAGATCCCTGAAGGCAGCAGGACAGGTAGATAAGCCAGATGACGCGAAAATTGGTGGAGTGGTAAATAGCGAAGAGGGAAGCCTCAGGCTACAGAACAATACAGACAGGTTGGTCAGATGGGCAGAACAGTGACAAATGGAATTTAACCCTGAAAAGTGTGATGTGATCCATTTTGGGAGGACTAACAAGGCAAGGGAATACACAATGAATGGCAGGACCCTAGGAAGGACAGAAGATCAGAGGGACCTTGGTGTGCATGTACATAGATCCCTGAAGGCAGCAGGATAGGTAGATAAGATGGTTAAAAAGGCATATGGGATACTTGCCTTCATTAGCTGAGGCATAGAATATAAGAGCAGGGAGGTTATGATGGAGCTGTACAAAATGCTAGTTAGGCCACAGCTGGAATGCTGTGTGCATTTCTGATCGCTACACTATAGGAAGGATGTGATTGCATTGGAGAGGGTGCAGAGGAGATTCACCAGGATGTTACCTGGGCTGGAGCGCTTCAGCTATGAAGAGAGACTGGACAGGCTGGGGTTGTTTTCCTTAGAGCAGAGAAGGCTGAGGGGAGACCTGATTGAGGTGTACAAAATTGTGAGGGGCAGAGATAGGGTAGCTAGAAAGGAACTTTTCCCCTTAGTAGAGGGGTCAATAACCAGGGGGCATAGTTTCAAGGTAAGGGGCAGGAGGTTTAGAGTGGATTTGAGGAAAAACTTTTTCACCCAGAGGGTGGTTGGAATCTGGAACTCACTGCCTGAAAGGGTGGTAGAGGCAGGAACCCACACAACATTCAAGAACCATTTAGATGAGCACTTGAAACGCCATAGCATACAAGGCTACGAAACAAGTGCTGGAAAATGGGATTAGAATAGATAGGGCTTGAAGGCCGGCGTGGACATGATGGGCCGATGGGCCTCTTTCTGTGTTGTAGATAGAGACCAGTGTCGGGAGGATCAGAGAGCGGTGTTACAGTGAGTTCTTAAACTCACTTTCGCGGGCTTTTTTTACAGAGGCCAGTGTCGGGAGGAGCAGAGAGCGGTGGTACGGTGAGTACTTAAACTCACTTTCACGGGCTTTTTTACAGAGGCCGGTGTCGGGAGGAGCAGAGAGCGGAGGTACAGTGAGTACTTAAACTCACTTTTGCGGGCTTTTTTACAGAGGCTTACCAATCCCACAGACCAGCGGCAGCGTTCCAGAGCCACGTCATGATTCAAAAAGTGACGCGGGCAAGAGGAAGCAGCTGATTGGGTGAGTATGGCCAAGTGAGTATTTATACTCTATAGTTTGACAGTTAAGATTAATAGTTTATAAAATTTAGAAGGTCTTAATTTTTGTGGTTATAGTTTCTAAGGTCTCTGTTGTGTATTGGGGAGTGCTAGTAACCAAGGGCCCTTGAGTATATCATTTAATTGTAGTGTAATTAGTGGTATTGATTTGATTTAAGGGTAAGTCATGGCAGGACAGCTCGGCCCCGTGGCATGCTCCTCCTGCGCTATGTGGGAAATCAGGGACACTTCCTGTGTCCCTGATGACCATGTGTGTGGGAAGTGTATCCAGCTGCAGCTACTGACAGACCGCATTGCGGCACTGGAGCTGCGAATGGATACATACTGGAGCATTCACAATGCTGAGGACATCGTGGATAGTAAGTTTAGGGAGTTGGTCACACCACAGGTAAAGGCTGCACAGGCAGGAAGCGAATGGGTGACCACCAGGCAGAGTAGTAGGTGCAGGCAGGTAGTGCAGGGGTCCCCTGTGGCCATCCCCCTCTCAAACAGACATACCACTTTGGATATTGTTGAGGGAGATGGCTTATCGGGGGAACGCAGCAGCAGCCAACTTCCTGGCACCATGGGTGGTTCTGCTGCACAGGATGGGACAAAAAAGAGTGGGAGAGTTATAGCGACAGGGGATTCTATTGTAAGGGGAATAGATAGGCGTTTCTGCAGCCACAAACGAGAATCCATGATGGTATGTTGCCTCCCTGGTGCAAGGGTCAAGGATGTCTCGGGGTGGCTGCAGGGCATTCTGGAGGGAGAGGGTGAACAACAAGTTGTCATGGTGCATATAGGTACCAATGATATAGGTAAAAACGGGATGAGGTCCTAAAAGCTGAATATAGGATGTTAGGAGGTAAATTAAAAAATAGGACCTCAAAGGTAGTAATCTCAGGATTGCTACCAGTGCCACGTGCTAGTCGGAGTAGAAATAGAAGGATATTTCAGATGAATACATGGCTAAAGGAATGGTGCAAGGGGGAGAGATTCAAATTCCTGGGACATTGGAACTGGTTCTGGGGGAGGTGGACAGTTTGCACCTGGACGGGACCAGGACCGATGTCCTAGGGGGAGTGTTTGCTAGTGCTGTAGGGGAGGGTTTAAACTAAAATAGCAGGGGGTTGGGACCCTGTGCAGGGAGACAGAGGGAAGGGAAGCAAGGATAGAAACAAAAGACAGGAAGGAGAAAAGCAAAAGTGGAAGGCAGAGAAATCAGTAATGCTGAGGTTGGGGATGGCATTAAACGGGAAATTAGAGATGCATGCAATAAGGGCACAGTAGTTATCCTGGGTGACTTTAATCTACATATAGATTGGGCTAACCAAATTAGTAACAATACTGTGGAGGAGGAATTCCTAGAGTGTATAGGGATGGTTTCCTGAACCAATATGTCGAGGAACCAACTAGAGATCAGGCCATCTTAGACTGAGTATTATATAATGAGAAAGGATTAATTAGCAATGTTGTTGTGCGAGGCCCCTTGGGGAGGAGCGATCATAATATGATAGAATTCTTCATTAAGATGGAAAGTGACGTTGTTGACTCAGAGACTAGGGTCCTGAATTTAAATAAAGGAAACTACGATGGTATGAGGCATGAGTTGGCTAGGATGGATTGGGGAACATTACTTAAAGGGTTGACGGTGGATAGGCAATGGCAAACATTTAAAGATCGCATGGATGATCTACAGAATTTGTTCATCCCTGTTTGGCATAAAAATAAAACAAAAAAGGTGACTCAACCGTGGCTAACAAGGGAAATTAGGGATAGCATAAGATCCAAGGCGAGGACATATAAATTGGCCAGAAAAAGCAGCAAACCTGAGGATTGGGAGCAGTTTAGTATTCAGCAAAGGAGGACACAGGGATTAATTAAGAGGGGGGAAATAGAATATGAGAGTAAGCTTACGGGGAACATAAAAACTGACTGTAAAACTTCTATAGATATGTGAAGAGAAAAAGATTGGTGAAGTCAAGCATAGGTCCCTTGCAGTCAGAATCAGGGGAATTTATAATGGGGAACAAAGAAATGGCAGACCAAATAAATACATACTTTGTTTCTGTCTTCACAAAGGAGGACACAAATAGTCTTCCAGAGATGTCGGGGAACATAGGGAGGAATTGAATGAAGTCAGTATTTGTAGGAAATGGTGTTAGGGATGGCATTGAAGGCCGATAAATCCCCAGGGCCTGATAATCTACATCCTAGGGTACTTAAGGAAGTGGCCCTAGAAAAAGTAGATGCATTGCTGGTCATCTTCCAAAATTCTATAGACTCTGGAATAGTTCCCATAGATTGGAGGGTAGCTAATGTAACCCCACTATTTAAAAAAGGTGGTATAGCGAAAACGTGGAATTATAGACCGGTAAGCCTGACATCGGTAGTGGGGAAAATGCTAGAGTCCATTATAAAAGATGTAATAGCAGAGCACTTGGAAAACAGTGACAGGATCGGACAAAGTCAACATGGATTTACAAAAGGTAAATCATGCGTGACTAATCTACTGGAATTTTTTGAGGATGTAACTGGTAGAATAGATAAGGGAGAACCAGTGGTGTATTTGGATTTTCAGAAGGCCTTCGATAAGGTCCCGCATAAGAGATTGGCGTGCAAAGTTAAAGCACATGGGATTGAGGGTAAGGTGCTGACTCGGATAGAGAACTGGTTGGCAGACAGAAAGCAAAGAGTTGGAATAAACAGGTCTTTTTCCGAGTGGCAGGCAGTGACTACTGGGGTACAGCAGGGATCGGTGCTAGGACCCCAGCTATTCACAATATATATTAATGATCTAGACGAGGGAACTAGATGTAATATCTCCAAGTTTGCAGATGACACAAAGCTGGGTGGGCGTGTGTGCTGTGAGGAGGATGCAGAGAAACTCCAGTATGATTTGGACAGGTTGGGTGATTGGGCAGATGCATGGCAGATGCAGTATAATGTGGATAAATGTGAGGTTATCCACTTTGGTGGCAAAAACAGGAAGACAGATTAGTATCTGAACGGCAATAGAATGGGAAAAGGGGATGTGCAACAAGACCTGAGTGTCCTTGTGCACCAGTCGCTGAAGGTAAGCATGCAGGTGCAGCAGGCGGTTAAGAAGGCAACTGATATGTTGGCCTTCATAGCGAGAGGATTCGAGTACAGGAGCAAGGATGTCTTACTGCAGTTGTACAGGACCTTGGTGAGACCACACCTTGAGTATCGTGCGCAGTTTTGGTCGCCTTATCTGAGGAAGGATGTTCTTGCCATGGAGGGAGTGCAGCGAAGATTCACTAGACTGATACCTGGGATGGCAGGAATGACGTATGAGGAGAGATTGGGTCGATTAGGCTTATATTCGCTAGAGTTTAGAAGAATGAGAGGGGTTCTCATTGAAACTTATAAAATTCTAACAGGACTAGACAGACTAGATGCAGAAAGGATGTTCCCGATGGCGGGGGAGTCCAGAACCAGGGGTCACAGTCTAAGGATAAGGGGTAAGCCATTTAGGACTGAGATGAGGAGGAATTTCTTCACCCAGAGAGTGGTGAACCTGTGGCATTCTCTACCACACAAGGTAGTTGAGGCCAACTTATTAAATATATTGAAGAAGGAGTTAGATATATTTCTTAAAGCTAAAGGGATCAAGGGATATGGGGAGAAAGCAGGGACAGCGTACTGAATTTGGATGATCAGCCATGATCTCATTGAATGGCAGAACAGGCTCGAGGGGCCGAATGGCCTACTCCTGCTCCTACCTTCTATGTTTCTATGACTCTATGACTAGGTCCAGACTAAGCCAGGGAGGCGGAATTCCTGGTATAAGGAGTCACCACCCTCATCTGTTAGCCTTGGAAGGAGCAGGCAGAGGTTCCATCCCTTATAAAGCTCGTCAAGAAATTCCAGAAATGGCTAAGATCTGGCACAAACGAGTCCATGTTGTTTTTCATTGGTTCCAGCGATTCCACTGTAATTATTGCAGGAGTCTGGTGGAACCCCCATGGCTTTTTGCTGCTTATATCTATATTGTTTATTCATTTTATATCTCAATGAGGTCTCCCTCTTAACCTTGTCTCTAGACTATTGATGCTAAGCTTTTCTAAGCTTTCCTTGTAGCTCACCCTCTTTATATTTGGGATTATTCTTTTTGCTTTTCCTTACACCTCTCCAGTCTATGTATGTGCCTTTTGAGGTGTAACATCTAGAATTTTACACAGTACTCCAAATAATGGTGACTGTGAACTTGTAATCTATGTTGCACGTTTGAAAATGACCAATAAATTCTCCCACAAAGGTAATTATTTTCTCCTGCACAAAGCTTAGACAATGGGGGGGAATTTTTTTTTTAATGGGTGGGTTGGAGTCGGGTGGAAGAATAAAGTATTAAAAATGTGAATCCCGACCCCAACCCACCTCCAACCCACCCACTTCTGGGTTTAACGGAGGAGGGACGGGGACGGACAGCCAACCCGCTCCCAGGAGGTGGGTTGGCACTTTAAATAGTATAATGAGACTGGAAGCCTCTGACTTAAACTGCTGTGCAGGTTTAACTGTGGCCAGCTGGGGTTTCAGGGCCTTGGGAGTCCCAGTAGCTGCAGCAAGGGCAGCCTCGGGGAGCAATCCTTGAGTGCTTCGCCCCAGCCCCCAAGCACCCCTACCATCAGCCCGCCCCATACAAACCCTGATGTAAGAAAAAGGAGTCTCACACATCAAGTAACTTTAAAGTAAGCTTTAAGCAACTTATAAACACACTATATACAAGAGAGGTCTTCACCATGCCTCTGGTAGAAGCCTCTTACAATACTGAATAGTTCAGTATTTCTACCAGTCCAACAGGAAGTGACATATGACAGGAAGTGATGTATGTACCAAGTTCATAGTTCACAGTTCGCAGGAAGTGATGACATAACTTCCCGGAAGTTATTATTATCACAAACCCCACCCCACCCAGGTCGGGGATCGGACCCCCCGCCCTGGGACCAGACCCACCCCCGGGATCAGACACCCCTAGGGATCAGGGATCGGACCTCCTGCCCTGGGATCGGACCCACCCCCCCGGGATCAGACACCCCTAGGGGTCAGGGATCGGACCCCCCGCCCTGGGATCGGACCCACCCCCCGGGATCAGACACTCCTAGGGATCAGGGATCGGAACCCCGCCCTGGGATCAGAACCCCCGCCCTGGGATCAGACACCCCTAGAGGTCAGGGATCGGACCCCCCACCCTGGGATCGGACTCCCCACCCTGGGATCGGACCCCCCACCCTGGGATCAGACACCCCTAGGGGTCAGGGATCGGACCCCCTGCACTGGGATCAGACACCCCTAGAGGTCAGGGATTGGATCCCCGATTTTGTAAATGTGTGGCCGGATTTTGAATCTAATGTCATCGTGTCAATGGCACCAGTTGAATCACAGCAGGGAAAATGTTATTAATAGCACAACAGTCTGTTCCATTGAAGTGAATGGTTGTTATATTTATATCTCTATTTAAATACAACTTTTAGGCTACAATTATACTGCACATACTAATCCAAGGCCAGTTTGTGTTTGAGTGCGTAGCAGCCGCATAGCTAAACTATCATTTAGATTTCTTGAATCTTTTTTAGCCATTCCAAAGCTGATTATGGGTGCCAGGATGCATTACGACTATTGCCATGGTGATGGAATCATTGAAACTGAAAGTGATACTTAAGCATGAAATGTTGCTGAATATACAGTACATGGTTAGAGGTACAAAAAGAAACACGGGCCTGGAGTTTCTGCTAGGTTGCGCTGGGTTTTTTTTTAGTGCAATTCAACCAATTCACGGCAGCTGGTGGAATTTAAATTAGTCTTAGTAATGGCGACCATGATACCATTGTCGATTGTTGCAAAAACCCATCTGGTTCACTAATGCCCTTTAGGGAAGGAAATCTGCTGTCCTTACCTGGTCTGGCCTACATGTGACTCCAGACCCACAGCAATGTGGTTGACTCTTAATGCCCTCTGAAATGGCCTAGCAAGCCACTCAGTTGTACCTACACCATGTGGACTGCAGCGGTTCAAGAAGGCGGCTCACCACCATCTTCTCGAGGGCAATTAGGGATGGGCACTAAATGCAGGCCTAGCCAGTGACGCCCACATCCCATCAATGAATTTTTTTTTTTAAACGACCAAACCAGCGCGAAAGCTCGAGGAATTTCAAGCACAAATTCCGTCCAGCACAAATCGTGTTTCCGCAATCTTCTGCACTAGTTTAAAAACATCGAGCTAGAATCTGGCCACGCTCCCAGATTGAATTAATCACCATTGCGAGTTTTCGCTAATCGCGTTCGTTTGCGGACCTTTGAGGAGGCTCATAATTAAGCTGGTGCTTTTGGGAGCAAGAACACCAATAGGTGCATTTTAAAAACTTTTGAATATAATTTTTTTTATTTACTAAGAAGCTGACTGCTGTACACCAACATAACTAGCAAATGGTTCTGTATAGTTTTTTAAAGTCATTTTCAGTTATTTAAAATCAGGTGATGGACTAGACACTCTTATTAAAAATGCTATGTGATAAACCCATTTCCAGCTGCATTAATCAAACTGGACCCAAGTTACTACTCTTAAATATATCAAGCAATATATTTTAAAGCAACAATTTTTTTTCTAATTACATTCTAAAACGCTGCCCGATTGCTCTGGTTCATAGCAGATTATATGTTCGTCAATATGCAAATGCATTTGAGCAGAAACTTAAGTTAAAAAAACTCAAAACTAGTGCAATTTTGGGCGCAATTTGAGCCCGGATCACCGATTGCGCCCAAAGCAGAAACTCTACCCCAGGGTTTTCAATATGCTTTGTTGCTGAGCTGCAGTGCTAAGCATTTTTATGCAATGAGTGGTTAGGATTTGGAATGCACTGCCTGATAGGGTGGTAGATACAGACTCAATATTAGCCTTCAAAAGGGAATTGGATAATTACTTGAAGGAGAAAAAATTGCAGGGATATGGGGAAAGAGCAGGGGAGGGGGACTTAACTGGGTTGCTCTTTGAAAGCCAGCTGCAGACTCGATAGGCCAAATGGCCTCCTTCTGTGCTGTACTATTCTATGGGAGAAAAATTCGGTGTCGCCCATTTTGGGGTGCCAATGTCGGCCAGGCGCAAAGTTTAGCACCCGGCGCTAATTATCACCTCTGACTGCAAAATTCGCCTCTATCGCCCCCTGGAGTTGATTTGAGCACTAAGTCAAGCGCTACACACCTCTCTTAAGGCGCAACCTTCAGGGAGCGAGGTGCTACCTCAGAACGCTACCGAAGCTCAGGCGATGTCCATTACCATGGAAGCCAGACAGACTGGCGCCATCCAGTTCTTAAAGGGGAGGGGCCATCTTGCTGGCCAGCCACATCCTGCTCATTGCAGCCTTGAATCTCGGCCTGGAGAGACATCAAAAGCAATTGTGTGGAAGCACTAGTGGATAGGCCCAGGGAAAGAGCTCGACATTTAGGAACCTCTAAAGTGGTGCTGAGGGCCAAAACTCCTTAGAACAGCGTTAAAACCAAAAATTTTGCCAACAAGAAAAGGCAGGAAGCACCTGCCTTTAAATAGTGCTCCCCCAGCCCCTTCCCGACTTGAGAACGTTCCCCTCAACCTGTCATTGCTAGTGACAGGCGCTAAGGCAGGGGGCGCGACTCAATATCCAGTCTGGGGTGCTACCAGGGCATTGCACGCTTGACTGACGTCACGATCTGCGGACACAGGAGAACATGGCGGTAGTGTTTAGCGCCACCGCAAAACGACTGGTCAATTTCACGAGCGGAGCTAACATCGCCGCGACCGGGCACTAGTTGCTTTGCGCCCGGTTAGCACCCTCTTAGCAACCGAATTTTTCCCCCTATGATTCTATTCACCAGTGTCCTACTGTCCACCCAAAGAGACCAGAAAATACTGTTGTACTGGCCGCGCTAGACGTGCTCCTATCTAGCTATCCAGCAAGTTAAACACTCATTCAAAAATAATTCTTCTGAAGCCGGTTGCTGTTTTGAAGCTTTACTTGAACAAATTTGTGAAACTGTAAACAAAGACAAAGTATGTTTTGTACATAAACTGAGTACTATACATTCGATATTACATAAGATATAAACATATTTACAACAGTAGAATAGACTAATTGTATAACTAACTAACATTTGGACTAACTTCTATAACTATCAAATATTAACCTTTTATAAACATAGTATTATCAAAATATTACTCTGACAACGTTGCTATTATGCTAAGGAACAAAGATACTCACAGATATTGTGCTTGGCCTAACATATGAAATCAGATTACATTGGATTGTGAATGGAACCTCTCATGGCAGATTCTCCATTACTCAAGTCAGGTTCTTCCTAGCAAAACTGCTTCCTGGGGTCAACAGGAAGAAAGGTAGGAAGGTCAAATGACCTCTCACAGGAAGAAAGGAACAAAGGTCAAATGACCTCACACAGGAAGAAAGATCAGATGACCTTTCCAGCATACAAACTGTTAACACAATAACCACCACCAGAGGGTGCTATCTGCACACATTAAATGTTCATTGGTCCAGAACACTCCCCGTCTGGGGTCGTTAACGACTCCACATAGTCCGAACTCTACTTGTCACTGGAGTCCTCTGGCGACAAAAGAAGAACCACCTCGGAGACGGTCCGTCTGTGTCGATGATAGGATGCAGCTTCCGTAGACTGCTGTGAGGGGGTAGGTCTAGGCCCTTGACGTCCTTAGCACGATCTTCAGGGGGGAATGCCTCCATCACTGCTGGTCTGTTAGAGGCTATCTTATGCAGCCTGAGGTTGGATAGTGCAAGTAGTTCCTGGGCTCGTCCGAGGGTACTGATGGCCTCTGCTTCGGTCGGGAATGACTTCAGTGCGTCGTCGACGTAGAACTCTTGTTCGATGAACCCTCTCACATCACTGCCAAAGTCATCGTCTTCTTCCTTGGCAGCCCTCCTTAGTCCGTATATGGTGAGAGCAGGGGATGGGCTATTCCCAAAGACATGGACACGCATTCTGTAGTCCACAATGTCTCTATTGGGGTCATTGTCCCAATACCACAGGAAGCGGAGGAAGTGTCTGTGGTCTTCTCTCACCACGAAGCAATGAAACATGTGCTGGATATCGGCAGTGATGGCGACGGGCTCTTTCCTGAATCTCATGAGCACTCCCAAGAGGCTGTTGTTAAGATCGGGCCCTGTGAGGAGTACGTCGTTGAGAGAGACGCCCTGATATGGTGCACTGGAGTCAAGCACCACGCGGATCTGTTCCGGCTTTTTGGGGTGATAGACTCCGAAGGAAGGGAGGTACCAACACTCTTGGCCTTCCTGGAGTGGAGGAGCTATCTCTGCATGATCGTTGACAAGCATTTTCTTGACAAATTCTAGGAAGTGTGCTTTCACCTCTGGCTTCTTCTCTAGTGTGCGACGGAGTGAGTTAAGACGATTATAGGCATACCCCCTGTTGTTCGGCAGCCGTCGTCTGGAGTTCCGGAAGGGTAAGGGTGCAACCCAGCTGTTAGAGCTGTCACGAGAGACCTCATTGTCCATAATCTGGAGGAACTTCATGTCGTCGATCGATGGAGCAAGTTTGTGGTCGTTGGCAGTGCGACAGAAGACTGACTGACCCGGGTTCTCTCCAGTGAGCATCATCTGTGTGCTGTCTGCGGAGATCAGCACTGGGGTTTTCTGAGGCTGAGCCGTATGACTGAACTTCTCTGTCACTCGGATCTGACTACTGCATGGGGTAAGGTAGCTTGGACGACCATTCTCCAAGATGGAAGTCTTGAGTGTGCTCACCTGAGATGGCTTGTGAGCGCCCTTGAGGCACACATCTCCAACAACGACCCAGCCGAGGTCTAGCCTTTGGGCGAAAGGGGCGTCATGTGGACCGTTGATCTGCTCCCTTATCTTATGTGCCCTCAGGATGTCTCTTCCCAACAACAGAAGTATGCTTGCATCTGGGTCAAGAGGTGGGATCTCGTCTGCAATGCGTCTCAGATGACGGTGATGACGAGTTGCATTCGGAGTGGGAATCTCAGAACGGTTGTCGGGGACTTGATTACATTCGATGAGTGTAGGAAGGGGGAGACTAATCTTCCCGTTGGCTGACTCAACAACGTAACCGCAGGCCCTCCTGCCGGCTGTTTCTGAAAGTCCAGCACACGTCTTCAGCGTGTAAGGCGACGGACTTCCTTTGACCTTGAAGATGTTGAAGAACTCGGATCTTGCTGGAGAACGATTGCTTTGTTCATCTAGTATGGCATACATCTTTTCAGATTCCTGGCGACATCCTGCAGGGTACACATTAACGAGGCATATCTGGGAGCACGCTCTTGCGCTCACTCCTTCTCCACACACCTCGGTGCACCTGGATGTAATCTCCGTACCAGCAACTCCCTCTCTCTCCCCGCCGTGCTCTGATGCGGGAGGAGGCGTCTCTGACTTCCAAGGAGCTGGGCCTGGGTGTAGTGTTGAAACGTGCCGATCACTTTCACATTCAGTGCATTTTGCATCCACCTTGCAGTTCTTGGCGAGATGGCTCGTGGACGAGCAGCACCTGAAACATATAGAGTTCTCTTTAAGATATTGTTTCCGATCTTCCAGGGACATCTCCCTGAAGCCTCTGCACTTCTTTAAAGGATGGGGCTTGTTGTGGATAGGGCATTGTTTGCTCATATCCTCAGGTTTCTTCTGAATCTTTGTGTGCTCAGTTGAGGACACTTGCATTTTGTGGACAGATATTGGTGTCTTTCCATGTCTGTCGAACTTGTCTCTTCTGGCAAGTGCTGGGTGGGAGGAGAAGAAGTTGAAGCTGGGGTCGTTCCTGGCTTTGGCTTCTTTACGGATGAATTTAACAAATGCCGAGAATGGTGGGAACGCCACGTTGTGCTTTAGCTTGAACTTTGATCCAAACGTTATCCACTTCTCCTGCAGGTTAAATGGAAGCTTCTCAATGATGGGACTTACCCCTCTGGCAGTGTCTAAGTACGATAGACCGGGTAGGTAGCCGTCCTGCTTTGCGGCTTCGAGTTCCGACAGCAGATCTCCAAGGTCGCGGAGCTTCTGGGGTTCCTTGCTCGTCAACCTCGGAAAGTTCTCCAACCTCTCAAAGAGAGCCCTTTCAATGGCTTCGGGCGAGCCGTAGCTTTCTTCCAGCCTCGCCCAAGCCTTCTCCAACCCCTCCGACAGCTGTCCCACATTGGCCGCTTTTATCCTGCAGGCCTGTCCGGCGGACTCTGGGCCGAGCCACTTGATAAGGAGACCGAGCTCTTCTCCTGCCGACAGGTCTAAGCCTGATATGGCATCGTGGAAGCAGGACTTCCAAGCCCGATAATTCTCCGGCCTGTCATCAAACTTGATTAACCCCAAAGTCACCAGCTGGGTGCGTGCAAGGTATTTGGCGAGGTCGTAGGTGCTGGGACCTATGCCAGGGTTGCCTTGGCTAGGGACTCTGTTGGGGGTCTCAAGGAACCGAGAGGGGATTTGCCTCTGACTTTCTCTATTCGGCGTCCTATTCCTTTGCACCGTGTCTTCCGTTCTGCTGGGGGAGACTCTGCGGCTTGAGGCACGCCGTCTGCTTTGACCTTGGTTGGCAACTTGTGGCATGTTATATGAAGTGCTTGCATCTGTAGAGATGTGCGGGCCTCCATCCCTTTCTCCTGTAAACTGTATGTCGGCATGGTCGCTCACGTAATCTATGGTGCGCTGTCGTCGACTCTGCCGCGAAACGGGAATTAAAGGTTTGTAAGCTGTCTCGAGATCAGCTCCCTCCAAAATTGCCTTGAATACTTGTGTCTCGGCTAATGCAGCATCTATCTCTTTTTGTTGCTGCAAAGCGTCTAATGTGGCTTGGAGACGGGCCTGTTCAGCCTGGCGTTCCACTTGGTGATGGGCCTGTTCCGCTTGGAATTCAACTTGGTGACGGGCCTGTTCAGCCTGGCGTTCCACTTGGTGACGGGCCTGTTCAGCCTGGCGTTCCACTTGGTGATGGGCCTGTTCAGCCTGGCGTTCAACTTGGTGACGGGCCTGTTCGGCTTGGAATTCAGCTTGGAGTCGGGCCTGTTCGGCTTGGAGTCGGGCCTGTTCAGCTTGGGGTTCAGCTTGGAGACGGGCCTGTCTTACTTTTATTTCTATTTCACTCTTCGCATGCGCAGCTCTGGCTTGAGCTGCTACTAGCTTAGCCCATGCTCTGGCGATGGTCACACTTACTCTAGAACCACCTGATGACCGTGAACCAGCTTGCGATCTGACGTAACCGGAGCTTATAGACCGATTGTCACCTTCTACAGTTTCATCTGCCTGTTTAAGGTCTTCTCCTCGCTGCAAAGCATTTTCGTTATTAACTTCTGACATGTTGATGTGAGGTAGGTGTGGTCTACGAGGTTAAGGCTCACTCTGAGTTCCTGCTGCTCCACTCATCACAGCTAGCCGTATTGCCATCTTTTCACTGATATCTTTTCACTGATATCTTTTCACTGCTAGCCGTATTGCTATCTTTTCACTTATATCTTTTCACTGATATCTTTTCACTGTACTGGCCGCGCTAGACGTGCTCCTATCTAGCTATCCAGCAAGTTAAACACTCATTCAAAAATAATTCTTCTGAAGCCGGTTGCTGTTTTGAAGCTTTACTTGAACAAATTTGTGAAACTGTAAACAAAGACAAAGTATGTTTTGTACATAAACTGAGTACTATACATTCGATATTACATAAGATATAAACATATTTACAACAGTAGAATAGACTAATTGTATAAATAACATTTGGACTAACTTCTATAACTATCAAATATTAACCTTTTATAAACATAGTATTATCAAAATATTACTCTGACAACGTTGCTATTATGCTAAGGAACAAAGATACTCACAGATATTGCGCTTGGCCTAACATATGAAATCAGATTACATTGGATTGTGAATGGAACCTCTCATGGCAGATTCTCCATTACTCAAGTCAGGTTCTTCCTAGCAAAACTGCTTCCTGGGGTCAACAGGAAGAAAGGTAGGAAGGTCAAATGACCTCTCACAGGAAGAAAGGAACAAAGGTCAAATGACCTCACACAGGAAGAAAGATCAGATGACCTTTCCAGCATACAAACTGTTAACACAATAACCACCACCAGAGGGTGCTATCTGCACACATAAAATGTTCATTGGTCCAGAACAACTGTTACCTGTGAACTGGAAATACACAGTTGCCGAATGTTTCAGTTCTTCGGCTACATGGTGACAGATTGCCAGTTTGACTGTAAACACAGTTTTATGTTGCTGCAAAGGGGTTTCCACTTCACAGAAATGCAAAAGTGGCAGTATAACTGCAGCTTTAGAAAACACCTCCCTTCTTAGTTCTATGTAATATTAAAACTTTAACCAAATAGCAATAAAGGGGGAATATGAATAATGTGGGATGTAGGGTTGGATAGAGGTTCTGAAGTTTCACTTGATTTGCCGTTATGGGAGGGAGAAATTGACGAATCTCTCCTTAGGGTTGGGTAAGGTGCATGATAAACATTTTTGTTTATTTGTTCTCAGGAGGTAAGTAATACCAGCAAGGCAGCATTTATTGCCCATCCCTTGTTACCTTCCATAAACTTCAACTCATCCAAAGATTTGCTGCCTGTATCCTGACTCGCACCAAGTCCCATTCACCTTTCATCCCTGTGCTCACTGACCTACATTGGCTCCTAGTCCAGCAACACCTCAAATTTTAAATGCTCAAACTACTCCATGGCCTTGCCCCTCCCTATCTCTGTAATCTCCTCCATCCCTACAACCTTCCAAGAACTCTGCGTTCCTCTAATCCTGGCCTCTTGTACATCACCAATTTCCTTCACCTCTCCATTGGCGGCCATGCGTTCAGCTCTCTATGCCCTAAGCGTGGAATTCCCTTCCTTAACCTCTCTGTCTTTCTACCTCTCTCTCTTTTAAGATGCTCCTTGAAACCTACCTCCTTGGCCAAGCTTTTGGTCACCTGTCCTAATACCTCCTTATGTAGCTCAGTGTCAAATTTTTTTCCGATAATGCTCCTGTGAAGCGCCTTGGGACGTTTTACTATGTTAAAGGTGCTATGTAAATGTAAGTTGTTGTTGCTATCCCTGGTTGCCTTGAGAAGATAGTTGCTGAACTTCTGCATTATGTGGAGGGAACTGATTTCACTTCTAAATGGCTTTTTCTCATTACAGTATTTACTTGTTTACATGTTTATTTGTAGCTTTATGAACCACATACATAGAGCAAACTTCAGCAACAGATTAATGGCTCCCAATTCCCTTTCCCATTTTTATTGTTCCCCACCCCCCACTCCCCCTCCACCCTCCTTCCTTAGGTATTTTTGTCCCTCACATAATTCCATAGGCAAGAGAACAGGAAGGAAACCTGATTCCAGGCCATTGACAGCAATATTCTGGAAGCAGATTTTCAAAGGTACATAGGATCAGCTAAGCTAACAAATCCTCTGAATTCCTCTCCCTCCAAGTGGAGAAGTACGTAACCTCCAAGCACATCTCCTCCCCAGGTGAGAGTAAGGGAGCTTTAAGAACAAAACCAAGTTTTGTCACTCTGTGGCATGGCTGTAGGAAGCCATACATGCTGTGCCTAATTGAGTATAAATATATTTCAGCATCAAGGACGGTAGAGGTTAGAGAGATTAATAATCGCATGCTGACGATGCCATTATCTTTTACACTGATCCAGGGGCTAAGAAGCAGCACTAATGTTAATATTCACAAAGTGTTGTCTGTACTCAAGTCCTGGCAATGCTAGAACAGGGAGAAGGAGGAGACAACAGATTGGCTGGCATGCGTGCAAACTTCTAATTGCTAGCTACACCACTGCTCAGTGATGAAGCATGTGGACACATTAACACACCACATGGCCCACCACTGGCATTCGTTTTTACCTCAATAAATGCGAAGCCATCAGTTGCTCATTTAAATACAGTAGCTTTTGCTCAGCAAAGAAGCCGAGCCAAAGTAAATGTCATAAGCTCTCATAAACACAACCTACTTCCTTCCTGTTCTCTTGCCTATGGGATTATGTGAGGGACAAAAATACCTAAGGAGGGTGGAGGGGGAGTAGATAATAAAATATAATTAAAAATGAATTATTTTTTCAGCATTCTTCCAAAAGTATCCTTTTATCTTAAATAAAATATAACTTTTAATAAATGATTTTCTAATTTTTTCAGAAAATCTAATTTCACTGGACAACTGGGTATACATTGCGGTAGATAATGGCCTTTGACCTCTGAATCCAGACCGAGCTGATGAGAGAAAAGTTTTGTTTGCTCACTGTAAGGGTTTGATGTGAAAAGAATTTGGTCTCATTTCCTTCTTTAAACAGTCCAAAACTATTCCTAATTTAATACTAACTGGCGATCTTATTCAGAGAGGACACAGAGTGCCTGGTGTGGGAGATGGCTGGTGCATTTGGAGGTCAGGACTGAGACAGATTGATAGGACAGAGGATGCTTTACATTTGCATCTAACCATACTGACCTGACCTGGGCAGGTTTGATGCCACTATGGAGAATGTTCCATTCCTAAAACCTTGATGAACATGAAACTGACACAAAAAAGTTCAAAACTGATCTTATTGATGGCTTTTGAGTTGGACAAATAAAGAATATTAATATAATCCTCACCAATGAGGCCATGACTTTAGGCATTATCGAGGTAGATTTTCAATTTGCCGCCCGGGTGTTGCGGATTTGCTGCCCATTCTAGAAACCGCTCGGTTTCCATTTCTATTGATTTCTATAACTGGCGACCGACCTGCAACACTAGGGTAGAAAGTTTAAAATCTACCTCATTAAGTGGTATTGTACCAAAAATATTGTCCTGTATTTTCCGATCGGAGGCTTCCTGCGTGCGGAGGCCTCCGATCTGGAAAACATCTACGAACTTACCTGAGGGCTCCCGAGGTCCAGACACTTCCGCTCCTGGGCCTCTCCAAACTCGAAATGCGCAGGGCCCAGGTATCCCAGCGGCGCATGCAGTTCGCATGGGATCACGTGGGCCATGGGGAGCCAATAGGAGAAGGGAATCTCCATTCATACACTTGACAGATAGAACTGTCAAATATATGAATGGAGATCACCCCAAAAACACAGAAAAACATTAAATAATTTTTTTTTAAACCCATCACATTTTTAAAATGAGTTGAAATTACAATAAATTAAATATTTTAAACAAAAGTTTAATTTTTTGAAAACAATAATTAAAATCTTTTACGGAGCTAAAAATAAGCTGTACATGAGTTGTGCTTCACTCCATGATTCAAAGTAAATGAAGCCATATAATTTATGACATAAGTAACTCCAAAAGAACATAGACAACAGAAGGCTGGATATTAAAATTAGAAGCAAAGTGGGAAGAAGGGCCTTGGGAGATCAGTGCATCAGTAAATTGAAACTCCAGGTTCCCACATGCTATGAACTTTTCTTTAAATCTCCTAAAATAGATGTTGTAATTTTTTTTTTTAAATAACGAATCAGTTCAGATTTTAATTCAAACTGCACAAAACAGTAAAATCAAAAATAGACAGTGCTGGAAATACACAGCAGCTCAATCAGTATCAAAAGAAAAGATAAGGTAACGTTTTGGGCCGAGATCCTTCATCTGAATTCATATTTCAACCTTTGGAAGGGACTCGAAATGGAGGTCACATTAGATAGTCATTAAAGATCAGATTGCATAATTCAAGGAAGTGCAGGGGTTCTCCCGATGTCCTAGCCAACATCCCTCCTTTAACCGGCACCATTAAAAAAACAGATTGTTTGGCCATTCATCTCATTATTGTTTGTCTTCTTCTTAGGCAGTCCCTCAGGAACCGAGGATGACTTGCTTCCACATTAAAAATAAGTTTGCAGGTGACTGATGAGTCCAATGCTGGACCTACAGTCTCTGTCACAGGTGGGGCAGACGGTGGTTGAAGGGGCGGGTGGGTGGGGTGCTTGGGTTGACGTGCGCTCCTTGCACTGCCTGCGCTTGGCTTCTGCTTGCTCCTGGCGAAGAGATTCAAGGTGTTCGGCGCCTTCCCGGATGCTTCTCCTCCACTTTGTGCGGTCTTGGGCCAGGGATTCCCAGGTGTCGGTGGGGATGTTGCACTCTTTCAAGGAAGCTGTGAGGGTGTCCTTGAAGCTTTTCCTCTGCCCACCTGGGGCTCTCTTGCCGTGTCAGAGCTCCGAGTAGAGCGCTTGTTTTGGGAGTCTCGTATCGGGCATGCGGACGATGTGACCCGTCCATCGGAGCTGATCGAGCGTGGTCAAAGCTTCGATGCTGGGGATGTTGGCCTGAGCAAGAACACTGACGTTGGTGCGCCTACCCTGCCAATAGATTTGCAGGATCTTGCGGAGGCAGCATTGGTGGTACCTCTCCAGTGCTTTGAGGTGCCTGCTGTACATGGTCCATGTCTCTGAGGCATAAAGCAGGGCTTTGTAGGATGTCGTTGACTCAGAATAGTTGCTGTGTTTTCCTACATAACAACAGTCATTCCCTTCAAAAATGATGAATTGACTTTTGTATGAAACGCATTGAGCTGTTTCAATGTGAACGGTACTATATAAAGGCAAGTGTATTTTTTATATAACTCCAGCATTTCTTTGCTTTTATTTCAGATGTTCAACATTTGTAGTTTTTCTTTTGGTGCAACACTGGCCTAAAACCATGAGAGTTTATAAACAGCTTTGTTGAGCGCTGTTGAAAAGAATGGCCTTGCATTCGATTTTACAGATCAAAATTGGATGGAATTTTTATTAGCTATTTTGAGTATTGACATTTCATTGGCTAACAGAATATGCACAGAATTTGTATAAAATCTTTTTTTAGTTTCTGATGTTGAATATTATATAGTAGAATTAAAGAACACCAGAAAATGTATGTAATTCATGTTTTACCTGTGCATAACCTTTTTCTGTTTTGCCACAGCACTGGTACCACAATATTGTATTCAACATGGTATGACAAAATGGCTTGAAATATTTAAATAACATAAACCAAAAAACATAATAAAAAAGCATTAGATAAAGCACTAAATAACTTTTCAATGAATTGATTATTTAGAAAGTCTCTAAACTGATAGATATCAATTACACTTAGAATTGTCTGCTGTCTGTAACAAGTTCCTCATGGTTGAGTAACATGGTCCTGATACTTACTAGGTACTGATTAAATATCAGTATTCTTTCACCGTCATTTAGGTGTCAGCTGTGGCTCAGCAGTGTCACACTCACCTCTGAGTCAGAAGTCCCACTCCAGAGACTTGAGCACATAATGTAGGCTGACACTTCAGGGCAGCTCCGAGGGAGTTCTGCATTGTGGTTGGTGCTGTCGTTCAGGTGGGATATTAAAACAAGGCCCCGTCTGCCTTCGCAGGTGGACGTAAAAGATTACGCTGCACTAATCGAAGAAGAGTGGGGGAGTTCTCCTGGTGTACTGGCCAGCAAATTATCCCTCAACCAACATCACTAAAACTTATTATGTGGTCATTACCTCATTGCTACTTGTAGGGCCTTGCTGTGTGCAAATTGGCATTTCCTACATTACAACAGTGATTGCACTTCATTGGTTGTAAAATACTTTGGGACATCCGGAGGTTGTGAAAGGTGCTATATAAATGCAAGTTCTTTATTTCAATTGGAAACTCAATACTTGCAGCTATTTGCAACCACCTTCTCTTCAACATTTTTTATGCTTTTCAAAGTGAAGGATGTTCATGCTGAGGAATTTTGGGCAACTTGTGTCAGCACTGAGCACTCCCTGGTTAGCTATAACATAATTAGTAGCAGAGTTAAGCTCCCTGTAATCTGCTCCAACAAAATGCTACGTCCTCAGAGGAGCATCTCCTACTGTACAAGTGTGGTATTTTTCAATTTCCCACACCTAATTTTGCTTCTCTGAGTGACATTGTCAGTTTAATGCCAGATGGAGCTAGCTTTTTTAAGGGCACATGCCTGCTAGGATTCAGACTAATTTCATGCAGATCCCTTCCAGCCAACAGATGGAAGAGACTTTCATCCTAACAATCTGGGCTGGCTATTGAACCCAGGATTCAGAAGTGAATTAGCAGTGTCTAACCCACAAACCACCCAGTAACCCCTTTCTTCCATTCGCAGCCACCACCGTCAAGTGTATAAACTCTGGCAAATTTAAAGCTGTATTCACACTGGAGATAGACTGGGGAGAGGGTTGGGTTCTATCAATGATTCTCTCATCGGAGAAAGGTGTGAGGAGAGAAAAAGAATATTTCCCAGAGGATAAAACCTTATATTCAGGAATGCAGTTTTATAGGTAAAAAGAGCGTGTGCAATATTCTGTATCTCCAGTCCTCCACGTGCCTTCAAGTTCTGCTCATCAGGTCATCTCTAAAAAGATGTGATGGGAGTCATTCTTTAGTGAGCTAGCTGTAGTAGCATTTTCTTTGAATTACTTTTTTATGACTACCTTATAATCTCTGCACTGTCTGGAGAAGACATAATTTTCAGCTTAATTTAATAAATTTAAAATGGAGCCATTACTATCGGCAGCAACAATTATACATAAGACAGATCCATTCTATTTTCTATTGCAGTAAATGGCATGTCGAGTTCCAGGACCCTAACACTGTGGTGATCTTCTCCAGCCTGCCCACAGGCATCTTTCATGACTGTCCAATCTTCGATTTGTTTTCCTCTGCTCAAATGAAACAATTTCATTACCAGTATGTCACTCTACATTTGTTATTCTGTGTGTGCAGGTACGAGGCCGAGGGCTGACTGGCAACCTACAGTTTGACAACTATGGACGCAGATCAAACTACACCATAGATGTTTATGAACTAAGACCTACTGGGCCTCGGAAGGTAAGTTAAAATAAAGCAGGCCTGCTTGTTAAGCTTTCCACAAATGATGATGTTTCTGACATTTGGGTTTATTGAATTCAAAGATTTACAGGCTTTTTTTTAGTCTGCTAATTTTCTCTCTTGTGGGCATTGACCCATGCTGGGTCTAGTTCCATGGGTGCTTACCAGTGTCTTGCCAAAATGACCATTATTCACCCACCTATTCACCTGCCCTGCAAATCACAAGCGAGTTCTTCTGCAATTTCTACCCCATTAGCTCTTTAAGAAAAAAATCCAAAAAAGTTGTTACAGGTACACTACCCTTTATCCGAACTTCCGAAAACCGAAACCCTCTAAAAACCGAAGGTTTTTTCGTTCAGCGTAAGTCGTGCGCACGACATGACCAGAGTGGCGCACGACCCCGACCCCCCACCGACCCCCCCCGCCGACCCCAACCCCCGCCGACCCCCACCGCCGACCCCGACCCCCGACGACCCCCGACCCCCCGCCGACGACCCCCCGACGACCCCGACCCCCCGCCGACCCCCACCCCCGACAAATTTCCCAGTCTTATAAAATACCTTCTGAAATCCGAAATTTTCCGAAAACCGAAACACGGCTGGTCCCGAGGTTTTCGGACACAGGATAGTCTACCTGTATTTTCTTTGCTTTAAATGTATCTTGTGCGGGTGAGCATATGCATCTGATCCTTGGTGGTCGAAATGTATTATTCATAGCAATAACTGAATCATTATTAGTGCGACATTCTTCCCCCGTGGACTTGTGCTGTGCAATGGGAAATGGAACTTTTGCTTTGTGACGAGCTATACTGGCTCAGACCTTTTTTCTTGTGATAGAGTAATGAAGAGCTATCAGTTAACAGTGATAAAATTATCAACGTCAGATCACATTTTAAGCGGGATAATATGGCCGAGAAATTGGTTTTGCGCTGGCTTCCGGTGCAAAGTGAGCAGCGCGTCTCGGACATGCACCCGACAGTGGAGGCCTGAGGCTCGCTGCAAACTGGGCCTCATTTTCGTAAAACTGGAGAGCTGCACTCGGACGCTTAATTGGCACCATTCGGACACCCAATTCAATTCAATTCAATTCAATTCAATTTTATTTGTCATATATGCAGCAGACATGTGTACTACACAATGAAATGTTGATTTTTACGAGTCCCCCCAACATTGGAATAAATATGGCATAGCAATAATAAAAATACTAATAGAAATACAGTAATAATAAATAAAACAACAGTAATAAATAATAATAAATTATTCGTTCATGAGTCTTATGGCCTGGGGGTAGAAGCTGTTTCGAAACCTGCTGGTACGAGACCGTATACTTCGGTATCTCTTACCGGACGGGAGCAGGGCAAAGAGGCTGTGGCTGGGGTGGCTCGCATCTTTGATGATTCTCACTACCATCTGTAGAGCCTTGCAGTCTGTGGCGGTGCAGTTGCCATACCAGGTAGTGATGCAGCCGGACAGGATAGTCTCGATGGTGCACCGGTAGAAGTTGGTGAGAATCTGGGGGGCCATTCCAAATTTCTTCAGTCTCCTAAGGAAGAACAGGCATTGGCATGCCTTCTTGGTTACGACGTCGATGTGATGGGACCACGTTAAGTCCTCCGTAATGAATACACCCAGGAATTTGAAGCTGCTGACCCTCTCCACCTCAGCCCCTTCGATGTAGATTGGGGTGTGTCCCTCCCCCTGCCACTTCCTGTAGTCCACGATCATCTCCTTTGTTTTGCTGTTGTTGAGGGAGAGGTTGTTGTACTTGCACCATTCTACTAGGGCTCTTACCTCCTCCCTGTTGCCTGTCTCATCACCATCTGTGATCAGGCCTACAACGGCAGTGTCATCAGCAAACTTGATGATGGAGTTGGAGTTGTGCGTGGCCACGCAATCGTGAGTAAACAGGGAGTACAGAAGGGGGCTGAGCACACAACCCTGGGGAGCTCCCGTGTTCAGGATCAGTGTGGAGGTTGGGGCTTTCTCAAAATCAGCTGGCTCAGATGCCATGCTGGCTCGCGGATAAGTCCTGGGTGGGGAAGTGGGGGGCGAGGCAAACAGTGGAAGGTTTTGAGTACGAGCAGGCAGAAGCCCACAGAGTTGTTGTGAAACCAGGAGGAGCTCTCTGGGGTGGGAGGAGCGGGGTGGGGTTGGTATCAGGTACGGGAGATTGTGCCCGGTAAATGGTTGCCCCCCTCCCCCCCACCAACATGAATTTTGAGCCCAAAAAAAAAGATGCAACAGGGACCAATTTTTTCCTGGTGTGTCTTACTGCAGTTGGACACGGCACGGTCTTTGCCTTTCCGTCTCAGCAAGTATTGCTCGCTGTGCTTTCCTCCTTGTAACCTTCCTGCCAAGACGCTCAGCACTTCGTCCTTTCTGCTGTTGCTGCTGCAAAGCTTTCCCACACTTATTCCCTTAGTCCTGTCGCCAGTAGATGCAACTCCCCTGCTGTCTCCTTTCTTAACACGTCTACAAGGCTCTGGGAGTCATCATGGTTAACAGCAGTACAATTGAGAAGAATTTGGGAAGTATTGGAACTTTTAGTTACAGATTACTGTAAGCCTATCACAGCTAGTGAAATGAGATTCATGAATATGTTTTTCTAGCGTATCCAGTTGTTTACTAACTAAAATAGGTTTAATTCTTAGCCCATGACCTTGGTTTCTATGACTACATAGACAATAGCTGTAAAGTAATTAAATGGTCGCTCAAACAAACAGTGTTTCACAGGCATTTGCCTTAAATAGCCTCCTGACGCTCACTGAAAGAGTGATCACTTTGGATGGCGACAGTACCCATCGAACTGTACCCCCACAAGAATCAGTGCAATGACGAGAGGAAAGGTTTTAATTACTGTTACAACTATTTAATCATCACCATCATATATTCTAATGAAAAATTACAAAAGAAAATTCATTATATGATACTTGGATATGCACTTGAAGTGCTGTAACCTACAGGGCTATGGACCAGGAGCTGGAAAGTGGGATTAGGCTAGATAGCTCTTTTTGGCCAAATGGCGGCCTCCTGTGCTGTAAATTTCTATGATTCTAAAAGTCTTGGCATCAGTACTGCTTTTCCAAAATGAAGGCTCTGAAATTACTCTGTGGGACACTAGCAGGTGAACAGTTAAACGGGTTAATGCTTCTGCTTAAACAGTAGATAGAGGAGTTTCAAAAGGAACACCTTAAGCATTTCTCTGGTAATATCCATAGCATAGTTTCAGGGCCCAAATATTGCCAGTGACTTTGTTGTTGCGTTTCCTGTCTATTTCTGTTGTTTTCTTAGAAAATGTATTTGTGTTTAAGCGCTGACAGCTGATGAGTCATTTGGGGGAGTTCCAGGATGAGGAGGCTGAAATAACATGACTGCTAACGCATCCTGGGTTAATGACTAATTTGCTCATGTCAATTTAAATCCTTTGCACTGTCAAGCTCAGTAATCCCTCCCAAGATAAAGTACCCATTTTTAACTATTCAAATAACTAACACTTAATAACTAAGGATGTCCGAGGTTATCATAATTCTTTCAACCATTTGATTTTTACCGCTGGCTTTCTATTACAGCACTATTGCTGGAGGTAGGTTCTCCCTGCACTAGCACAGACAAAGTTGTGCTAACAGCAGACATAAGTTGGAGCCTTAGTTGTTGCATTCAGCTATTTGTTCTGCCATTGGTAAGGCTAAGGTCTCAGTCCAGCAATTAGGAGCAGCCATGCAGTGTTTGCATTGCTAGCCCATATGAAATAAATTTAGGTAGTCTTTATCTAACTCCTATTGGGTATAGGACCGCACCCCTTGAGACCAAGGGCTCGATTTTCACCGGGCCGTTGAGGCGGGATTGGAGGCGTGTGGGGGGTTAAAATTGCAAAAACTGGCATGCGGGCCCAACACCACCTCCATGCAATTTTCATGAAATCGTGTCTACTGGTCCCGCCTCCGTCCCGCCTCCAAGAGGCAGGATAGGCTGTTAAGGCCATTAACAAGCACTAAATTGCCTCTATAATGCCATTTTGATAGGCCTTGGTGATTTTAACCCTTTTCCGACGTGAAGCACGCCTGTTCTGAAACACGACAGTGAAACCTGGCGGGAGCACAATTGGATTGCTGACTATTAGCTGCAGCTCCACCATTAAATAAGATATTTGACCAGCCATCATTTGCAGGTGGCAGGACTTTGTTGTCTCAGGTCTGGGGGAACTTTTAGAAGGCATAACCACAGCTGTGGAAGTTTGGAGCCTGACACCCATCTCCAGTGTGACCTCTTGGGAAACCCATCTTGCCACCTTCACTGAGCGCTTCCTCAACTGAGGCATATATCAAGTAATCCTAAGCCCTCAATGTGGAAGTCCCATTAGCGAAAACACACACACCACAACTACAGCAGTAGCCATCAGATTTTTTATTTACAGTAATCATCTGATGGCTTTTTAACATAAAACATCAAATTTCACCCAAGTGACTACCCTTGTGACTATTTGTTCAGTATCTTTCCCTTACGTGTGCTCCTACGTGGTGCTTCCCCTGTGGCTTCAGCAGATGTGGAGGCCCATTGCTCACTTTCTTGCTGCCCCTGTCTCGACACCTTTGTCGAGAGTCCTCTGGGGTTGCGAACCTGTGAGGGCTCGTCAACAGTCTACTGCTCCTGCGGCTGTGCAGGGGTTGAGACACCGATCTCAGATGGGTGTAGACTCTGGTGGGGCTCTGACCGAGGGCTCTGCAGTGGCATGGAAGTGTCAGCACTTGGAGAGGAGCCCCCACTTCCTTGATGTCTGCCACCAACTTCCCTCTCATGGGTCAGGTCCCCCTCAGCGCTTGCAAATGGCTTGAGAGCACCTTGCTGCACATCAGGGGGGCCATGGGGACCCGTACCTGCACTGGCAGTCCTACTCAGAAAGACTTCCATGAATGTCTGGTTTTTCTGTTCAATAGATGACCACCGCTCCTCCAGAGATGGCTGATCAAAATTTTTTGAGGATGTAACTGGTAGAATAGATAAGGGAGAACCAGTGGATGTGGTGTATTTGGACTTTCAAAAGGCTTTCAATAATGTCCCGCATAAGAGATTAGCGTGTAAAGTTAAAGCACATGGGATTGGGGGCAAGGTACTGACTTGGATAGAGAACTGGTTGGCAGACAGGAAGCAAAGAGTTGGAATAAATGGCTATTTTTTTGAGTGGCAGGCAGTGACTAGTGGGGTACCGCAGGGATCGGTGCTAGGACCCCAGCTATTCACAATATATATTAATGATCTAGACGAGGGAACTAGATGTAATATCTCCAAGTTTGCAGACGACACAAAGCTGGGTGGGCGTGTGTGCTGTGAGGAGGATGCTGAGAAACTCCAGTATGATTTGGACAGGTTGGGTGATTGGGCAGATGTATGGCAGATGCAGCATAATGTGGATAAATGCGAGGTTATCCACTTTGGTGGCAAAAACAGGAAGGCAGATTATTATCTGAACGGCAATAGATTTGGAGAAGGGGAAGTGCAACGAGACCTGGGTGTCCTTGTGCATCAGTCGCTGAAGGTAATCATGCAGGTGCAGCAGCGGTTAAGATGGCAAATGGTATGTTGGCCTTCGTAGCGAGAGGGTTCAAGTACAGGAACAAGGATGCCTTGCTGCAGTTGTACAGGGCCTTGGTGAGACCACATCTTGAGCATTGTGTGCCATTTTGGTCACCTTATCTGAGGAAGGATGTTCTTGCCATGGAGGGAGTGCAGCGAAGATTCACCAGACTGATACCTGGGATGGCAGGAATGATGTATGAGGAGAGATTGGGTCGATTGGGCTTATACTCGCTGGAGTTTAGAAGAATGAGAGGGGATCTCATTGAAACTTATAAAATTCTAACAGGACTAGACAGACTAGATGCTGGAAGGATGTTCCCGATGGCGGGGGAGTCCAGAACCAGGGGTCACAATCTAAAGATAAGGGGTAAGCCATTTAGGACAGAGATGAGGAGGAATTTCTTCACCCAGAAAGTGGTGAACCTGTGGAATTCTCTACCACAGAAGGCAGTTGAGGCCAATTCATTAAATATATTCAAGAAGGAGTTAGATATATTTCTTAAGGCTAAAGGGATCAAGGGAAATGGGGAGAAGGCAGAGACAGCGTACTGAGTTTGGATGATTAGCCATGATCTCATTGAATGGTGGAGCAGGCTTGAGGGGCCGAATGGCCTACTCCTGCTCCTATCTTCTATGTTTCTACATTTCTATGTCATTCTATTCAGAACACTACCATGTTTTCTGCACTCTGGTGACTTATCACCTCCATGGAGGTTGCCATCCTTTCCATGGTGATGCGTTCATGCACCAATGACTCCACAAAGGCTCTGCTCATGTTCGCAATGGACTCCTCCATTCGCTCCACACTCACAGCGACCCTGGAGACCAAACCTGCCAGACACTCCTGCAACTGTTCCTGGAGTTCCAGCACCGCTGATCTTATGGATGGACCCAGAAACAGAGGGTCGACATGCAGCTGAGCCGAGCTGGCAGAGTCCTGCGTCCTCCGACTAGGACTCTCCACTGCTGTCCCTGTCTCCACAATCTGCTGGTGCGCACTTGTGAGCTGTGATACACCAGGTGAGAACACTACTCTATCTTGCGCTGGTCCCACCGAGGTGTGAGTGTCTGCGCTGGTGCTGGGTGCGCTGAATTCTGCTGACGCTACGCCCTCAGAGGTTGCTGCTTCCTCTGAGGAGTCTGGATGCTCAGGCTCTTCCTCCTGGACAGTGGGGATGGGTGCTTGCGATGGTCCTGTGGGAGAGTAAAGGAAAGAGTCAGAGTTGTGATGCCAAGGTTACATGCACATTGCAGATGATCATAAGTCCATCTATTAGAGCTTCAGAATCATTATCAGTGACTCATGCAATATCATTGAGAGAGATGGAAAACTATTCTGTCACCAGCTTGCTGTGATGCACCATCTGTCCGTCCCCCACTTGCGCACCGTCCTCCACTCCCACGATCTCCAGGACCGCATCTTCCCAGGGGGTGAGGTGGGCTACTGAGGGTGGCCCTCCTCCTGTCCTCGCTCTTTCTCTCTTATTGTGAGCTCTCTTTTCCTGCAATGAGGGAGACAAGTGGAGGTTGAGTGAGAATGAAGGAGTGTAGAGAATCTATAGCATAGATGCTTAGAAGGAGACAAAGATGGAGTGAGGTGGCAAGATCAAGGGCCCTCCCTGTGTGTTGTCAGTTGTTTTCATAGCATCACACTGATAGGGAGTGTGAGGGCTGCATAGTCGAATAGTTAGGTCAATGTGACCATAGAGAGAGAGGGAATGGGTAAGGGTGCATGGATGTCAGTGTCAAGTGGGATGTGGAGGAAGAGATTGCTAAAGCTGAGTGCTGGTGAGGAGAGGCAATGGGCATCAGATTGAGGGTGATGGGAAATTCATACTCACTTTTCCAGTGCGCAGAAGATCATGAAATCTCTTCCTGCACTGAAGCCAGGTTCTGCAGGTTACTGACAAAGAGTTGACCTCCCCTGCCACCTGGATCCAAACAACCTTGGTCTGCTGGGGAGGCTTCTTCCTCCCTGAAGAAGGGAAGAGCACCTCCTTATGAGCTCTTGCTCCCTCCACTAAAGCCTGCAGGGCAACGTCATCAAATCTTGGAGCAGACCTAGGCCTCTGGCTGGTCATTCTGCCTCCAGGTCCCTGTAGCAACAAAGGCCAAAAGGTTGGCAGTCTGCAGAAGAAGCAAGGCTTGTTGCAGACCTTAAATGCAGCAGCAGCAATGATGACATCATCAGAGGCGACTTTCAGACTGGAAAAACTCATTTGCCATGGGTTCCCACCTGCTGGAACTCAATTGGCCAATTAAGTTAAATTTGCATCAATCTCCCACATCGATTTAGATTTGTGTGGATAACACGAAATGCGGATTACACAACCCCATCCCGCCCCTGAATTAAAATCCAGCCCCAAGACTCAGGCTGAAATAGACACTTTGGGGTAGATTTTCCCGAACCTGTCGGGAAGAAGGCGGGACTTCCCCTTTCAGGTTTTTGACCCGCCTACTTCAACGTCCGGCCAGTCCGCGTGATTTTCCCTTGATTGACCTTGTTGAGCCCGCCCAGTGGGCTCAGCAGGCCAATTAAGGGCCACCCGGCAACAGGTGACGTCACAGACTGCAATTTCATCTGTCAAGAGTTCTTGACAGATGAAATATTAGTGTCTCACAGCTGTTTGAAGCTGTGAAACACTGACAGTCTGAGTTCTGACATGAGTCCTTCTGCACAGACTCATTTAGAACTCTCACCGTCACTCAAAGCTGAAGGCTGTCACTTTTGACAGATCGCAGCCGTTCAGCTTTCAGTTCCGGCTGAGCGATGCGTTCCCGACGGCTGCAGGAAGAAAGGCTGTAAAGGTAAGTACAGGTAAGTAAAAGTTCTTTACACACTTTAGACACACCAAACACACTTACCTTTACACTCATGCACCCATCACTCACCTGAGCACTGATATCGCGACCCCTCCAACTCCTTCAACCCGACGGCACGCCTGCTCTAACCTGGCGTGGTTTGGAGCCGTCGGCAAACCCATGCAAAACCCCTCAAAATAAGGATTAGGCTAAAAACTGCCTGTTAACTACCTGTTAACAAGCAGTTAATTGGCACTAATCCCTTCCCGCCTGGTTTCGGCGGGTCCCAGTGCGGGGCGGGTACCCGCCGCCCCTGAAACTTACGTGGGGCGGGGTTTTGGGCAAGATGGTGTCAGGACCCCCAAATTCGGGATTTTCCCCCCCCCCACACGCCTGAAACCCCGCCTGACGGCTCCATGAAAATCTAGCCCTTTATTTAACTTAGAGCGGGTAAATGAACAGTACTCAGCACAAGACAGTGCAGTCTGTGAAGTCATTTAGATTTAACATAGAAACATAGAGATAGGAACAGGAGTAGGCCATTCGGCCCTTCGAGCCTGCTCCGCCATTCAATGAGATCATGGCTGATCTTCGTCTGAGATCTTAGCTGATCTTACCAGTTCAGTACCCCGTCCCCGCCTTTTCTCCGTAACCCTTAATCCCCTTAGCCTTCAGAAATATATCCAATTCTCTCTTGAAAATATTTATTGAATTAGCCTTCACAGCCCTCTGTGGCAGGGAATTCCACAGGCTCACCACTCTTTGAGTGAAGAAATTCTTCCTCATCTCTGTTTTAAATGATTTGCCCGCTATTTTTAGACTGTGGCCCCTGGTTCTGTGCTCCCCTGCCATTGGAAACATTCTCTCTGAATTCAGCCTGTCCAGGCCTGCCATAATTTTATATGTTTCGATGAGATCCCCTCTCAATCTTCTAAACTCCAGTGAGTACAAGCCCAAACTATTCAATCTCTCCTCGTAGGTCATTCCCGCCATTCCAGGTATCAGCCTGGTGAATCGCCGCTGCACTCTTTCCATGGCAAGAACATCCTTCCGCAGATGGGGCGACCAAAACTGTACACAATACTCCAGATGCGGTCTCACCAGCACCTTGTACAGCTGTAGTAAGGTATCCCTATTCCTATACTCGAACCCCCTTGATATGAAGGCCAACATACCATTTGCCTTCTTAATCGCCTGTTGCACCTGCATGCTCTCCTTCAGTGACTGGTGCACAAGAACACCCAGGTCCCTCTGCACTTCCCCATCTCCCAATCTATTGCCATTTAGATAATAATCTACCCTCCTGTTTTTACCCCCAAAGTGGATAACCTCGCATTTATCCACATTATAGTGCATCTGCCACGTATCCGCCCATTCCCCCAACCTGTCCAAATCGCACTGTAGCCTCCTGACATCCTCATCAGAGCCCACCCCTCCTCCTAGTTTAGTGTCGTCAGCGAATTTGGAAATATTGCATCCAATTCCCTGATCCAGATCATTTATATATATTGTGAACAGCTGGGGTCCCAGGACAGATCCTTGCGGCACCCCGCTGGTCACTGCCTGCCACTCCGAAAACGAGCCGTTTATTCCAACTCTCTGTTTTCTATCCGCCAGCCAGTTCTCTATCCACGTTAATACTTTGCCCCCAATCCCATGAGCCTTAATTTTGCATGATAATCTTTTGTGTGGAACCTTATCGAAGGCTTTCTGGAAGTCAAGGTACACCACATCCACTGGCTCTCCCCCATCTATTTTACCAGTTACTTCCTCAAAAAATTCCAGCAGATTAGTCAAACACGATTTACCCTTTGTAAATCCATGTTGACTCTGTCCGATCCGTTCCCCATTTGTCAAGTGCTCCGCTATTTTATCCTTAATAATGGACTCTAGCATTTTGCCCACAACCGATGTAAGGCTTACTGGTCTATAATTCCCTGCTTTCTCTCTACCCCCCTTTTAATATCTGATCATTTGAATTTTTATTGAGCACTAAATTCCCACGTTTCTATGTTATTTACATTGCTTCATTCAAGTTACTGAATCATTTCAATTTTTTAAGTACAAAATATGACTGAATTATCAGGATTATTCTGTATTTTACAGTTCTCCTTGACATATCAAGACAACTAAGATGCTTCTCCTGAGCTATCTCTTAACACAGAATTGAACCAAAGCAGCAAAACTAGCCCAATCAAAAGGACTATAAAGAAACATTGGCCCTGTCAAAGAATCGCTGACCATTGGTCCTTACTCACAGGTCTGAGCTACATGTCCAGCCCAGACACAATAGCCAATCAAAACCTTCCTTGGGGAGTTTCTTTACAAGCCTAGTTAATATTTTATTAAAGAAGAGTATTGCTATAGAGGGAGAACGTTCAATGCCTCCTTTTTAAACACATAGAACTCCTTTTCAGATCAGGCATTCACTGGAGCGACACTGTTGGATCAGTTGGTGAATGTCTCCATTGAATTAAGAGAGATCTGTATTCTTTTCATTGCTGGATACTGACCCAAATCTGTCAATCATTATGTAACCTATTGTTTGCAAAGTGTACAGCAGTAAACAACAATCCACACTAGGAGTGAGATCCACACCAAAACAATCCAAACTGGTCCAAATATCTACGTTCAATCATTTTTGGTACAAGAAAAATATCAATAACAATGAACAAGGCATAATTTGTCTCTGCAAGTGTGTTGCCAGTTTTATTTTCAAGTGTTGTGTTCTGAAGGTATATCTTATCCTTGATTATTTGGTACAGACTATTCATCCATTTTCCTTGGAATATATCAGCAGAACAAGGAGTCATAGAGTTATACAGCGCGGATCGAGGCCCTTCGGCCCATCGTGTCCACGCCGGCCATCACGCCCTGTCTAATCTAATCCCATATTCCAGCATTTGGTCCGTAGCCTTGTATGCTATGGCATTTCAAGTGCTCATCCAAATGCTTCTTGAATGTTGTGAGGGTTCCAGCCTCCACAACCCTTTCAGGTAGCGAGTTCCAGACTCCAACCACCCTCTGGGTGAAAAAGTTCTTTCTCAAATCCCCTCTAAACCTCCCGGCCTTTACCTTGAATCTATGCCCCCTAGTTATTGACCCTTCTACTAAGGGAAAAAGCTCCTTAGTATCCATCCTATCTATGCCCCTCATAATTTTGTACACCTCAATCATGTCCCCCCTCAGCCTCCTCTGCTCCAAGGAAAACAAACCCAATCTGCCCAGTCTCTCTTCATAGCTGAAGCGTTCCAGCCCTGGTAGCATCCTGGTGAATCTCCTCTGCACCCTCTCCAAAGCTATCACATCCTTCCTGTAGTGTGGCGACCA
Organism: Somniosus microcephalus; assembly: GCF_052327205.1. Classification (NCBI taxonomy): domain Eukaryota; kingdom Metazoa; phylum Chordata; class Chondrichthyes; order Squaliformes; family Somniosidae; genus Somniosus; species Somniosus microcephalus. The sequence goes on along the minus strand of NC_140987.1, from coordinate 417,896,371 downwards.
GAACTGCACACAGTATTCCAGCTGTGGCCTAACCAGTGTTTTATACAGCTCCATCATAACCTCCTTGCTCTTATATTCTATGCCTCGGCTAATGAAGGCAAGTATCCCATATGCCTTTTTTACCACCTTATCCACCTGTTCCGCCGCCTTCAGGGATCTGTGTACTTGCACACCCAGATCCCTCTGACCCTCTGTCTTGCCTAGGGTCTTACCATTCATTGTGTATTCCCTTGCCTTGTTAGTCCCCCCAAAGTGCATCACCTCGCACTTTTCCGGGTTAAATTCCATTTGCCACTGTTCCGCCCATCTGACCAACCCATCGATATTGTCCTGCAGACTGAGACTACCCTCCTCGCTATTTACCACCCTACCAATTTTTGTATCATCCGCGAACTTACTGATCATACCTTTTACATTCATATCCAAGTCATTAATATAGATACAAACAGCAAGGGACCCAGCACCGATCCCTGTGGTACCCCACTGGCCACAGGCTTCCAGTCACAAAAACAACCTTCGACCATCACCCTCTGCCTTCTGCCACTAAGCCAGTTTTTTATCCAACGTGCCAAGGCACCCTGGATTCCATGGGCTCTTACCTTCTTGACCAGTCTCCTGTGCGGGTTTTAGCAGGCCTAAAAATGGATAAATCCCCAGGCCCGGACGAAATGTATCCCAGGCTGCTGTGTGAGGCAAAGGAAGAGATTGCGGGGGCTCTAACACACATATTCAGAACCTCTCTGGCCACAGGGGATGTGCCAGAGGACTGGAGAACCGCTAATGTAGTTCCATTATTCAAGAAGGGGAGTAGGGAAAAACCGGGGAACTACAGGCCAGTTCCTTCATAGTGTATGGGGACCTATGCATCCAATTCCCTGATTGTATAGTGCAGGAAGGCATCCATATTTTTATATACCTAGTAGGTCAGGAAGTTTTGCATGAAAGCCATTGGAATCACAAATAGACCTTTGGATTTGGATTTACCTTTGTCAATATGGATCTATGAAACTAGAAAAAGAAATGGCATTTTCACGAACAATGCATTACTACAGATATGCATTCAAACTTTATAGTTGGGTGCACAATTCAGAGCCTGCTTCAAAATAAGTATGATAAAATGAACTCCGGAGTGTTTCAAGATATAGATTGAACATTTTAGATAATGTCATATACCATGAGAGCAAAGTCCATGTTGTCTGAGCTCCAAAATATACCTATGCTATTCTCTGATATGCATCGTGTGTGTGCATATATATATATATAAAATTTATGTGGGTGTGTGGGTGTGTGTGTGTGTGAAGTTTGTGGGAGCTATGGATCCATGAGATGAAGGTGAGGAAGTTAATTCTGAGCTCAGCCATCTAGTAAAGCCCAGGGAGTACTTTAACCTAATCCACCCGGTGGGAAACTGACTTAATCGGATTGGCCGCCGGTCTTGCATCACGCCCGATTTTAATTTCCATTGACTTCCATTGTGCAAAATATTTTAAAACAGGCAGCCAATCCGACCCTGTCAGTTCTCTGCCTGGTGGGTTAGAATAAAATTACCCTCCTATAGCCCCCTATCATACCACTCAGCTGTATATTAAGTGATTCAAAGGTCTTTGCCTGCAATACCCTAACAGAAGTTCCTTTTCAAATGGCAATTACTCATTTTGCTCTGTTGTCCAACTTTCCTGTATTCCTTTAAGTATTGTTCTGGATTTACCTATCCTGTACAATTTAGAATCTTCTAAACCTTTGTAAAGGCCCCTCTCAGTCACCCCCTTTCAGAGGGCTGGTTTTAACTTTCAATGGGAAGGAAAGGCGTGATGTATAACGGACAGCTGATCCACTGCCGCCATTTTCTGCTACTGCTGAAAATAAGATCAGCCCTCAGGTTTCTTTGGTCTTCAGGCTCCTGTCATGGGATTATATGATTTAAACTGCAGCTGTATTGCACTGCACAATTTGAACTGCATGAAATTGGGTTCCATTTTACTATGGGGAGGGCATTATCATCCCCATATGTATTATATTCCATTCAATGACTTTTCTTGTTTCAAAATACAACTAAAGTTGACCTAGAGATCACCATGATTCAAGTGATCATCTATCTGGGGATAGCTAATTTTTTGGGGGTTCAATATACCTCAAGAAAGTTGGGAGCATAAATGTAATGGACCCTCCAGCAAGTACATTTGCATATGTGATGTTCAGCTTACAAAATTGTTACAGGAGCAAACCATCTGGATTTACCAGATGGATGGTAATGAACTGTGGAAGAAGACTGCAGTCAGGAGTCTTTTTTTTAATTTTAGATTTCTGCACTGTTTATTCCATATGGGAAAATCTAACTCTTACATTTAATGTTAAAGATCATAGGTGTAACTTTCCGACTCTGTGATCCTGCTAGGCAGCCTTGCCCCTCCACATCATAGATTGTAAATTCAGGCGTGTGCTGCACACACATTCAGAAGATCATGGGCAGTGCACTCCGCAATTTCCGATATATAATCTCAGCAGATGAGGCTCCCACCAAAAGCACAGTGTTGGAAAATTACATCTAATGTGATCATTTAAAGCTTCCACATTATGTAGGAACTCAGCCTTTCTAAATCAAGTGAAATCCCAAACATCAAAAAATGGAAGACAAATGTAAGTCACAGTGTAATATCAGGGTAGTTATATCTAATAATTGTGGTGTATGTGCCTTTAAGAGCAATTATGGTGTATGTGCCTTTAAGAGCCCCAGGTGTGCGTAATGCCGGTAATTGCCACTTGGGCTATATAAGCCTGTGTATTGTGTATATCCTTTAGAAACCCCCCCCAGACTTGCTTAGTAAATACCTATGAACCAACTCCTGTCTTCAGTGTCTTTATCTACACACGGACACTACAATAATCACTCTATCTATCTGTCTGTCTGTCTGTCCTTTCTTTCTTTCTTTCTATCTCTTACATCTAGTGACCAAAAAGACTCCAATATTAATTCGTCAAATGAGTGGACAAAGTCTTGCTGCTTATAATTCCAAGCTATAAATTAATTTACAGGCTCAAATTTCCAATATTATTACACTATTTGGTTAAATGTTTTCCAAAGTAACATACAGAAAAAACTATGATGAAAACTAAACATTTATGGAATAATAGGGTGACAGATGTGTGTGTGTGTGGGGGGGGCAGGTTGGAGTTGGGAGACAATATCTTACGTATAGGTTGCTAATATCCATTAACAATGTAACTGAGAACAATAATTATAACAGAGTACTAGTCAATCTTCCATAACATTGGAAATGGGGAGTGAAGATCAAGTGTAGTCTTCAGGTAAAGGAGAGATAGAGGGCAGAGGATAATTGGACCAGGGTGTGCAGACATAATTCAATCCCAAGTTAAATTCATAATTCAGTCTCCATTATAATGTCATACACTCTGACCTTATTTTGTATATTGCTATGATTTTATACCAGCAACAACAACTTGTATTTTATAGCACCTTTAACATAGAAAAACATCCCATGGCATTACACAGAGGCATAATCAAACAAAATGAGTGCCGAGACAAAGAAAGAGATATTAGGAGGTGTGATCAAAAAATTGGTCGAAGATGTGCATTTTAAGAAGTGTCTTAAGGGATGAGAGGAAAGTGCAGAGATAGAGGGCTTGAGGGATGACATTCCAGAGCATGGGGCCTAGGTGGCTGAAGACACGGCTGCTAATGGTGGGGCAAAGGGATTGGGGGTGCGCATGAGGAACGGAGTGATCTTAGGGGTTGTATTGTTGGAGGAGGTTTCAGAGTTAGGAAGGGGCTAGGCCATGAGGAGGTTTCAGAGTTAGGAAGGGGCTAGGCCATGAAGGGATTTAAACACAAGGATGGTCATTTGAAATTGGATGCATTGGGCCCAGGAGCCAGCACAGGTTACCAATGACACACACGGGTGATGAATGAGCAGGACTTGGTGTGGGATAGGATACTGGCAGCAGAGTTTTTGATGAGCTGAAGTTTATGGAGGTCAGAGGAAGGGATGCCAACTAGGGAACCAATGGAGTAGTCAAGTCTGAAGGTGACAAAGGCCAGGATGAGGGTTTCAGCAGCAGGTAGGCTGAGGCAGGGGTGGAGCAGATGATTTTGCAGAGATGGATGTAAATAGTCTTTGTGATCGAGAGGCTATGTGGTCAGAAGCTCATCTCAGGATCAAATAGGGTACTGCGGTTCCGAAAAGTCTGATTCAACCTGAATGGGTGATATATGTAGTGGGGGCCAAAGGCAATGGCTTCTGAAAATTCAGCTCACCCAAGACTGGATTACGGACAAGCACTCTGAAAATACTGAGGCAGTGGAGGGGTCCAAAGCAGTGGTGGAGAGGTAGAGCTGGGTGTTGTCAGTGTACATGTGGAAGCTTACCCCATGTCTTTGGATGATGTCACCAAGGAGCAGCATGTAGATGAGGACCAAGGATATATGGCACCTTTCACATACTCAAGATGTCCCAAAGTGGTTCACAGCCGATGAAGTACTTTTGAAGTGTTGCTACTGTTGTCATGTAGGGAAACACTGCAGCCAATCTGCACACCGCATGATTCCACAAACAGCAATGAGATAATTGACCTGATTATCTGTTTTTGTAATGTGGATTGAGGGATAAATGTAGGCCAGGCCACTCGGAGAACTCTACTGCTCTTCTTCAAAAAGTGCCATGCAATCTTTCACAGCCACCTGAAGTTGCAGATGGGTCCTCAATTTAATATCTCATCCGAAAAGCAGCGCTCCCTCAGTACTGGATGCTGGCACAATTGGAGCTTTCAAGACTGAGATGAATAGATTTTTGTTAGCTAAGGGTATCAAGGGATATGGAGCTAAGGCAGGTAAATGGAGTTGAGGTACAGATCAGCCATGATCTAATTGAATGGCAGAACAGGCTCAAGGGGCTGTCTGGCCTACTTCTGTTCCTATGTTCCTACTACACTGAAGTGTCAAGATAGATTACATGCTCAACACTCTGGAGTGGGGCTTGGAGCTCACCACCTTTGACTTCGAGGCAAGAATGCTACCACTGACTCAAGACTGACACCTTTGGGTAAAACAGAGAAGTAGGTCGCGATTTCCCCTATCTCGGCAGGTCTGGTGTGGGCGACATCGATGGCGGGTCCCGACCCTGCTGCTGGCTCCAGTCTGCTCTAGAATTATTTTATGTTTCTAGGGCTTGTTAAGCCCGCCCAACGCGTTTGCCAGCCTATTGAAGGAAGCAGGTCTGATGACGTTATTTGATAACGCGTCATCAGCCAGTTTCCTTAAAGAGACCATGCCCAAATTGATTTTGACTTTTGTGCTGTCAGAGTTCTACAGCCTTGAGGTGCTGCAAACACTGACGAGCACAGCACAAAGGTGCACGGCTGCACCCAGGCTCTCCCATGACTCCCTCCATATGCTTATGGAGGGAGTCACAGCACGCAGGGAGGTTTTCTTCCCTTCCCTTCCAATGGGCGGAAGAGACCTCCCCAGGAGACCAACGCAGCCTGGTTGCACATTGCACAGGAGGGCACAAGCACGGATGTGATCAGGAGGACCAGGCTGCAGTGGTGCAAACCTTTCAATGATCTCAGTAGACCACAAAATGTTACTGCAAAGCCACATTCAACCTCATCTTACTGTGCCACTCATCACATCTCCATCACTCTGCCTTCCCTACCCTACTCCTGCACATTCTTACTCACACCAGCTTACCTTGCACCTCCACCCTTCCCTCTCAATCTACATTATCACTTCCCCATCTCACTAGCCACCCCTCACACTCATCCTCACCCTAGTCCAATCAAATCAACTAACAACATGCAAGGGTAGGCACTTGGGTGTTTTAAGAACATAAGAACATAAGAAATAGGAGCAGGAGTAGGTCATTCGGCCCCTCGAGCCTGTTCCGCCATTCAATAATATAATGGCTGATGTTTTAGCCAATGCTCATGTAAAGTTTCTGTTAATGTGGTGTCAAACATTGAAACCTTTATTTTCAACACTTTGCGTTCTTGGACAGATTTGTGTGCACGATTGGATGTAGCTTAGTGAGTTTCAGTGAATGGTGAGACATAACAGTCCCTGTAGTGTATGTGCCTTTAAGTCAGAACTACTTTTACGTACACTGTAGTACCGGCAGTGACCACACCGGTATATAAGCTTTGCGCATGCCTCTGTACCCCCAGTCTAGAGACTACTCTCCTCCAGTAAAGACCTGTTATTTGTTAATGTACAGCATCCGTGTGATTATTTAATAATAGCATATCCACTGAACCACGGATCCAACAGTGGCGACGAGTGTTGATTCAAATCTACCTGCAACATAAAAAAAAAATAGTCGAGGCCAGGAACACGGGCGTCGACCACGAGCAACCGCCCAGCAGTCAGGCAGAGATCCAACTTTGCAGGGGAGGCTGTGGCGAGCCGGGCTTGGTTCCCCAGCCACAACGAGCAGTAAGAGACCAACGACAGGTCCAGCGCAGACCCTTCCCGAGCAGCGGCGGCTGGAGCTGACCGACGGCGGAGAGAGAGCCGAGCAGCGTCGACGGGGTAAGACAGGGGTGAAGAGCGCAGGGCGCAGCCGGGGGTTGAACACCGAGTGGCGTCGAGGAAAATAAAACAAACCGGAGAGAGAGAGGGAAAGAAACAGCCGGGTTCTAGACTGAGCGGCGTCGAAAAATATAAAAAGAAGAACGCGCAGAGCACAGCCAGTGCTCACGGGCTGAACAGGGTCCGCGGGGTGAAGAAAGGGGAGACGCCATTGAGCCGCGGAGAAGAAGGAAGAGCGCGGGAGGCGCCATTGAGCCGCGGAGAAGAAGGGAGAGCGCGGGAGACGCCATTGAGCCGCGGAGAAGAAGGAAGAGCGCGGGAGACGCCATTTTTAGAAGCCGCAGCGGAGAAGAAGGGCAAGTGCGGGAAGGAAGGAAAGTGCGGGAGATGCCATTTTGTGCCAGCGGAGAAGAAGGGGAAGCGCGGGAGGCGCCATTTGTGATAGTTAACGCACACCCAAGGATGCCGAAGAGTGGCAGTATCTCTATGTTCGACAATGAAGTCGAAGATTGGGCGACATATGTGGAACGTATTGAGGTGTACTGCAGGGCGAATGAAGTGCCAGATGCTAATAAATGTAAGAAGTCACACAACACCAGGTTATAGCCCAACAGCTTTATTTGAAATCACAAGCTTTCGGAGCGCTGCTCCTTCGTCAGGTGAAGTGGAGAAATGCATAAAGACACAGCTTATATAGTCAGAGAATCATGTCAGATGTTTACAGTTGGAAACATTACCTGTAAACATCTGACATGATTCTCTGACTATATAAGCTGTGTCTTTATGCATTTCTCCACTTCACCTGATGAAGGAGCAGCGCTCCGAAAGCTTGTGATTTCAAATAAAGCTGTTGGACTATAACCTGGTGTTGTGTGACTTCTTACATTTGTCCACCCCAGTCCAACTCCAGCATTGCCACACCGATGCTAATAAAGCACTGGTTCTGTTAAATTCTATGGGTGCAAAAACTTATGGGTTACTGCGAAATCTAATAACCCCAGAGAAGCCGGTAAACAAGAATTTTGAAAGCATAGTAGAAATCCTACAGGACCAGTTAAACTCCACACCGCTGCTGATAGCAGAACGATTTAAGTTCCATAAAAGGAACCAACACAAAGACGAAAGCAATGCTGAGTACCTAACGGAACTGCGCAAGCTATCAAAACACTGCCAGTTTGGAGCGGGACTAGCAGACACGTTAAGGGACAAGTTTGTGTGTGGGCTACAAAGTGAAAGAAGCCGTTTCTGGGTTCCATCAGAAAAGGACCTTACGCTGGACAAAGCTTTCAGTATGGCAGTATCACACGAAGCAGCTGCAAGGGGCGCTGCAGAGATACAACGCAGACCGCAAGAATATGGCACCAATGAAATGTCCTATGGAACAGGGAAGTGCTATCGCTGCGGCAGAACAACACATGACCAGAAAGATTGTTGGTTCAAGGACCAAGTGTGCAGACAGTGTGGGAAAGCAGGACACATAGCAAGAGTCTGCAGGTCTGGGAAGAAAACCAACAGTAAGAAATCTCCACAGGAGAAGTACAAAAAGGTACACCAGGTGATGGACAGTGGTTCAGACGAACAGAAAAGTGACACAGACTCCGGAAGCAAGGAGCTGGGTTGTCTGAAACTAAATAAGGTAACCGAAATGGAGGATCACCAGACTATCTGGGTTACACTCAAGATAGACGGAGTCCAAGTGGAAATGGAATTGGACACAGGGTCAGCTCTAACAGTCATAAATCAAAGAGACTACAAGCGGCTATTTTCACACATACCCTTGAAAGCTACAGAGATTGTCTTGAAGACGTATACGGGGCAAAAAGTCTACCCCAAAGGAAAAATAAGGGTGAAAGTGACATATAAAGGCCAGGAAATACCTAAAATGGATATATATGTATTGCCAAATGGAGGACCACGACTGCTAGGACGTGAATGGATCCGGAAGATACAATTAGATTGGCATTCCACACAGGCATTGAAGGTTGAGGCCAAAAAGGATGACGACGTCACACCTGGACGACTGTCAAAAATGCTAACTGACGCAAAAGAAGTGTTCCAGGAGGGACTAGGAACATTAAAAGGAATAACAGCAACGATTAAAATAGAGGAAAATGCAAGCCCAAAGTTTCTGAAGGCCAGACCAGTGCCTTATGCGATCAGACCAGCTGTTGAAGCAGAGCTGGAAGGGTTGGAACGTTCAGGAGTACTGTCCAAAGTGGACTGGAGCGAGTGGGCTACACCCATCGTTCCTGTAATGAAGAGGTCGTTGAGTAATACGCCTGGGGAACCAAAGAAGGTCTGCATCTGTGGGGATTTTAAGGTGACAGTGAACCCAGTCCTTCACACGGTGCAATATCCGCTTCCACGAATTGAGGATATTTTCGCCTCGCTATCTGGAGGTAAACGCTTCACCAAAATTGATCGAGCCCAGTTGTACTTGCAAATGGAGGTAGAAGAAGCTTCGAAACATTACCTTACGATCAACACTCATAAAGGTCTCTATCAATACAACCGGCTGGTGTTTGGAGTAGCCTCGGCTCCGGCTATCTGGCAAAGGGCGATGGATCAGGTCCTGCAAGGGATTCCAGGGACCCAGTGTTATTTGGACGACATCTTGGTCACGGGCGAAAATGACGGTGATCACCTCGCCAACTTGGAGAAGGTGCTCACCAGATTAAAGGAGTATGGGCTACGAGTTAATCGCCACAAGTGCGAGTTTTTCCAGAAACAGATCTCGTATTTTGGCCACGTCATCGATGAAGAGGGGTTACATAAGTCCCCTGACAAGATTGAGGCAGTAGTCAAGGCTCCAGCACCGGAAAATGTGTCACAACTGAGGTCGTTCCTTGGGCTGGTAAACTACTACCACAAGTTCTTACCAAATTTGTCTACGGTACTACACCCGCTGAACACCCTACTGCAAACAGGGGTACCATGGAAGTGGGATGATGAACGTAGATGAGCTTTCCAGAAGTGTAAGGAATTGATCACATCAAAAGAGGTGTTGGCCCATTTCAACCCAGCACTACCAATTCATTTGGCATGTGATGCATCACCCTACGGTATTGGAGCGGTGCTGTCGCACAAATTCCCAGACGGGTTGGAAAGGCCTGTAGCCTTTGCGTCTCGGTCACTAACCTCAGCCGAGCGCAACTACGCCCAGATTGACAGGGAGGCCCTCAGCCTAGTATGGGGAGTAAAAAAATTCAACCACTATCTGCATGGGCAGAAGTTCACCTTGCTGACTGACCACCAACCACTTGTCTCCATCTTTAATCCTAAGAAGGGTGTTCCAGTGATGACTGCACAGCGGCTACAAAGATGGTCCCTGTTTCTAGGGGCGAATCAATATGAAATAGAATATAAAGGCACGAAACAGCATGGGAACGCTGATGGGCTATCGCGCCTGCCACTGCTTACTGTGGAGGAAGCACCAGCAGTGGACCCTATCGAGATATTTTATTCGTCAATAATTGAACGATTGCCAGTAACAAACGCGGATATAGAGAAGGAGACCCGCAATGATCCGACGCTTTCACGGGTATATGAATTGACGGTGAGGGGATGGCCAACACATGGCGACTCACTGTTGCCAGCATTCTCATCCAGAAGAGAACAGCTGTCAGTATGCCAGGGGACAGTGATGTGTGGATCCAGAGTGGTGATTCCACCCAAGTTAAGGGAGAGAGTGCTAAATGAGCTACATGAAGGTCATCTGGGGGGAGTGAAAATGAAAAGCCTTGCTAGGGCTTATGTGTGGTGGCCGGGAATCGATCAACAAATCGAAGACCTAACTAAGAGCTGCTTAGGATGCCAGAAGGTCCAAAATGCACCACCACATGCCCCTCTACACCTGTGGGAGTGGCCCTCCTTTCCATGGCAACGGGTGCATATTGATTTCGCTGGTCCATTCATGGACTCAATGTTCTTAATAGCAGTGGATGCTCATTCAAAGTGGCCTGAGGTGATAAAAATGTCTTCAACCACTACAGAGAAAACGATTGCAGTCCTACGGACCATATTTGCCAGAAACGGTTTGCCAGAGCAGATTTGCTCTGATAATGGACCACAGTTTGTGTCCGACGAGTTCCAAAAATTCATGAAAAGGAATGGGGTAAGGCATTACACATCCGCCCCGTATCATCCAGCCACAAATGGATTGGCTGAGAGGTTCGTACAAACCTTTAAGAAGGCGATAAAGGCCATGTGCGACGATGAAATTCCACTACAGCATAAGATGGACAATTTCTTATTAGCCTACCGAAACGCGACACATGCAGTTACCAACCAGACTCCGGCCATGATGTTCTTTAACCGAAGGTTGAGATCTCGTCTGGACTTGCTCAGACCAAATGTGCGAAGAAATGTTGAGGACAAACAATTCCAGCACAACAATGAGAACCCGACAAGGAGCTTCAATGTAGGGCAACCAGTCTTGGCCCGTGACTATCGAACAGAGAAGTGGCAACCCGGAATGATATGTACAAGGCAGGGGCCATTAATGTACACAGTGGATGTCGGGGAGAACATTGTGAGCCGCCACGTCGATCAGATCTTAGCGTCACAGGAACGCGTCAACCCCATGTCTCGAGTACCTGGGGATGAACCCGACATACCGGTAGCATCTACTTCAGACCCAGTAGCAGTGGAACCTGATGAACTACCCGAGGAAAAGGGGTCAGAATCGCCTCTGCACCAAGAACAAGAACCTCTGGAAAGGCGCTATCCCGAAAGGGTCAGGAAGCCGCCCCAAAGACTGAATCTATAAATGGACTTTTGTTGTTTAAAGTACATGTTGAAATGTTAATTGTTATTTGAATATTAGGGGTATTACTAATCTAAAAGGGGAGGAATTGTAGTGTATGTGCCTTTAAGTCAGAACTACTTTTACAGCTCCTGTATACTGTAGTACCGGCAGTGACCACACCGGTATATAAGCTTCGCGCATGCCTCTGTACCCCCAGTCTAGAGACTACTCTCCTCCAGTAAAGACCTGTTATTTGTTAATGTACAGCATCCGTGTGATTATTTAATAATAGCATATCCACTGAACCACGGATCCAACAGTCTCCCCCCCCCCCCCCAACAATGGCGATGAGTATGCAAGGAATGGCTTGGGCATTGTGGGGATGCTTTATGCTGTTGGTGTGGGGTGGTGCCAACCTGGCGCATCATGTAGTAGCCAGCATGTACAGCATCAAGTGAAGCAAATCTGGCCATGGTGAGGCCATCCTTGGCCTCCCGGGCAGCAATGTGGTTAGGTGCTGATGCCCTGTGTCCTATGCAGCATCAGGTGATTGCGGAGAAGGTTCGTCCAAAATTGGGCAAACTAGCGCAGAAGATCAAGGAATTTCAAGCGCAAATTACGTCTAGCCTGAATTGAGCTTCCGCGATGTTTTGCGCTGGAAGCTGGCCCTGCCCACAAAACTGGCCGCGCTGGAATTGAGCTGGGAGCTAACATTTAAGGACTTTAAGGAGGAATGAGACATTGCAGATGGGGTGGTAATTAGTGGAGACAAAAGGATCAAGGGTGTAGTTTGTTGAGGAGAGAGTGATAAGGTTGGTTTTAATGGGGGAAAGGATTGCAGCTGAGGAGAGGGAACCATTGACAATATCAGCTAGCATGGGAGCCAGGAAGGAAAGTTGTGTAGTTGCTCCAGGGTCCGACTTTTCCTCCAGGCTGATCCTAGAACACAATGAATGAAAGCAACTACTAGAATTAAGCTGGACTGTTCATTTTAGTCTCCAGTAACTTCCTCTTGGCTTCGCCTATTCCGCTGCTGTAACTTCAGCGGAGGTTCACCGAAAATCCCATTTACACTTACCACAAGTATAGGACAAGGGCATTGGAAACTGGGCAGGAGGTGATTCCCAACCCTTCTGTCCCAGTGTCAGCAGTGCAACAGACAGTTGCCCATTTAGAGAGGCATCCAAAGAAGCTGACATTAGGTCTTGTTGGATTGCAAAATTAGGCCTGTGAACTGAAGCCTGAATCCTCCAGTCTCTAATACATAAACCATTAGGCTGTAATACTAGAAATCATATTTAAAGGATGATTAGCTTTACATTATTGAGAGATATAGGTACTAAAAGCATACATGTAGCTTTTAGATAGCTGCAAAGCATGATGGGATGCTTGACCATTATATATCCACTAACCCCGCTTATTTGGATGGTTCGATCTATAGTGGGAAATTCTGAGTCGGTTATCGACACCGAGGCTCCCGTGTCTAAAAGGGCACAATACTGCCGGCCTCCTAACAGTACATTTAGACACGGGCGAGTGGCCCCCGGTCCTCCGACGGAGGAGACCGGTGCGTCCTATCCATTGTGAGGGGGTGGTGGGAGGAGGAGGAGGGCCCGTAGTCCATCCAACTCTCGGTCGGACAAGCCCCCCCTTGGTGGTCCCTGGGGACCCTGATTGGGTCCTCGGGATCCTTGTCCCTCCTTCCCTCCACCCTTTCCGTAACAAGTGGCCTGCTGGTGTCCAGGGCGCCCGCAATTGGTACACCGTTTCTTCTTCATGGGGCAATCTCTACATAGGTGACCGGGTGAGTGACAATTGTAACAGAGATGGTCCTCCTGTGCCGCAGCTATTGGTTCTGTCTTAACTTGTGCGACGGTTTTCGTGTCCCATGGCAGAGCAGTTGGGATGTAACCCTGATGGTTGGCCTGAATGTCCGCCAGGTGGAGCCCGAAAAGTCGACCAGTTCATTCCCGAAGTCCGGCCTCAGTGGGAGGGGGCTTGCTCCCATCCTGAGGGCGGTTTGATAGGGCTTGTCTAATCCCTGGATCAGGCTATCTATAAATCATGGATCGTCGCGGTTGGCAGGGATGTGATTAGTCTTGCCCCAATGTTCATACCGCTCAATCACTCGATCGATGTACACATTGGGGTCTTCTCCCGGGCTCTGCCGTAAGGCGGTGAGCCCCGTGCAAGTGGCGGTGCCGTTGCCCAATCCGTCCTGAGCCCAGGTTTTTAAAGCCTCAAATTGGACGTCATATTGAGCCGCTGTGGCTGGGGGGTCTAGGGCAAAGGCTCCCAATGCCCCATAGACCGTGGAGGGACATTTCATCTCGACGATATCTTTTACGTCTTGTATTGATAGGTTAAAGTGTCGAGCGGCACTTCGTATTCTTGCCCACACATCGACGTTGGGATTGTATCGCTTTAAGTCGGAAATGAGAAGGACAACGCTAGATCTTTCTTGGGGCGTGAAAGGCTGGGACTCGCCCATATCGCCCCTACCACCTATCTCTGCATTGACGGCATCCTCTTCCGGATTCATTCGGACGGAGGCCATGGGTTTGGATTTCCCGGCCCCAGCTTGAGGCGGTGCTGAAGGGCAGATATGGTTGTATTCGGGGGGGCCCGTGGGTTGTGGGGTCTTGTTTTGTTGAGCCTCTATGGCCTCAACAATGCCCCCCCAATTCTTTAAATCATCTAGATTCTCAGTCTCTGACGGCTCCAGATGCAGGAGACTACTAACTCGAACTTTAGCCTCCTGAACAGGTCTCAAGATGTCCTGTAGCGGAGACAGCTTTCCCCTTTATCCACAATTATGGGTCCCATCTGATCCAACCAACTAGCACACAAAACCACCCCGTAGTTAGCTTGCTTAGCATCCTTTTGCCCCGCCCACCACTTTATTTGATCAGCTACCGGACTCGTTTCTTTCCACCCATTCCTGATCATTTCACTTTGGTATTTTAAATTAGCCTCTTGGACCCGTTTAACAACAGTGACACTGGTGGCCATAGCCGGAACGTCCGGAGAAAGGAGTTTCCCCTCGTCACCCATGTCTATCGTTACGTATATCCTTATGCTCTATCTTATACTTTAACTTACTTACTTCACACTAATCTTATACTTTAATCGGCACAAACGTATCACCTTAGACTCTAAATCAGCTTATACTCTAAATCAGAAATACACAGATTCAGGTCTAGTCAATTCCATCAATCCGTGGTCTCCGTGAGGAATAATTTAACTATGTGGGTAATTTTAATACTGTGGCAGGTGTTTCCCCAAACCCTCCCCGTCTCCCATGGCAAGCCTAGTCCCTTTCTGCCGAGACACGCATCTCAATTCTGTAGGCCTACCGGCCTCGCCCTCAAGGGCTTTATACAGGACACATTCCTGTCTCGAGCGCAGGGCGAACCCCCGCCTCAGCCTCCACTCCAATACAGGACCCGTTTGAGCATCCTACCTGAAGCACAGTATCCCACTTCTGACACCAAGGGGTAGATTTTCCCGAACCTGTCGGGAAGAAGGCGGGACTTCCCCTTTCGGGTTTTTGACCCACCTACTTCGACGTCCGGCCAATCCGCGCAATTTTCCCTTGATTGACCTTGTTGAGCCCGCCCAGTGGGCTCAGCAGGCCAATTAAGGGCCACCCGGCAACAGGTGACGTCACAGACTGAAATTTCATCTGTCAAGAGTTCTTGACAGATGAAATATCAGTGTCTCACAGCTGTTTGAAGCTGTGAACCACTGACAGTCTGAGTTCTACCATGAGTCATTCTGCACAGACTCAGTTAGAACTCTTACCGGCACTCAAAGCTGAAGGCTGTCACTTTTCACAGATCGCAGCCGTTCAGCTTTAAGTTACGGGTGAGTGATGGGCTCCCGACGGCTACAGGAAGAAAGGCTGTGAAGGTAAGTACAGGTAAGTAAAAGTTCTTTACACACTTTAGACACACCAAACACACTTACCTTTACACTCATGCACCCATCACTCATCTGAGCGCCAACATCGCGACCCCTCCAACTCCTTCAACCCGACGGCCCACCTGCTCTAACCTGGTGTGGTTTGGAGCCGTCGGGAAACCCACACGAAACCCCTCAAAATAGGGATTAGGCTAAAAACTGCCTGTTAACTACCTGTTAACAGGCAGTTAATTGGCACTAATTCCTTCCCGCCTGGTTTCGGCGGGTCCCAGTGCGGGGCGGGTACCCGCCGCCCCTGAAACTTACGTGGTGCGGGGTTTTGGGCGGGATGGTGTCGGGACCCCCAAATTCTGGATTTCCCCCCCCCCCACGCCTGAAACCCTGCCTGATGGCTCCACGAAAATCTAGCCCTAACTGTTAGACTCGAATTTTCGGAGCAAAACCAGACGGAGAGACAGAACTGCTGATAAAGTTAAAGTTTATTAGAAAATGGCTGGGAGGCCTTGTGCACAAAGGGAGAGAGGCTAGCTTCCTCAAACTCGCACCTAACTCTCAAAGGAAAAGTTGCAATACAAGCATATTTATACCTTTCAATGGGCAACACCCACCGGTTTCAAAATGTGGGTGTACACGTACAATTAGCGTAACTACAGTTACTCTCTTATTGGTTGACGTGGTTGTCACTCAACTGTCAGGGCCCGCCTTGAGGTGTCCTGTGACATGAAACATCACACACTAGTTGTAGTTACTTCTTATCAGTAAGCGCATAGTTTCCAGGACTCCACAAAGTAGCTTTCAGCAAGGCCGCAACCATACTTATCACCCCTGGTGTTATTGTGCTAGCCCTGGAGATGCGCACTTACTTCATTAATCTCTCGAGAAAAGCTTGTTGGGATAAACAATGTCAACTCGAGCTTCGAGCAAACATTCCAAAGGGAGATAAGGTGTTTGAAGCAAGGATTGTCTCAGAAATGGCTGATTCCTTTTAGTGTTTAACTTGGTGGCCACAACTTGTTGTGGGATTTTAGAGACTTCTCTTATAAATGTTGTATAACCCAATTCTACAGTAGGAGCTAGTGCCTGAAGGTTTGTAACTCCAAAAGGACATGTGTCTCCCCTAACCATCGAGCAAACAAACCAAAAAGCCACATATTCTGTGGCTAGTGTCCTTATCCCTTAGAAGGGCAAGTTATGTTGAACACTGCTTCTGTGAAGCTGATAACAACATTCCAGAATGTTTGGAGCTACGTGGGGTGGCAGCCAGCAGTTTTGCAAATCTGCTTTGGTCAGCTATTCTACAGTACTAGTTAAAAAGAGTCAATATATAATGGTCAAGCATCCCATCATGCTTTGCAGCTATCTAAATGCTACATGTGCACTTTTAGTACATATATCTCTCAATAATGTAAAGTTAATCATCCTTTAAATATGATTTCTAGTATTACAGCCTAATGGTTTATGTATTAGAGACTGGAGGATTCAGGCTTCAGTTCACAGGCCTAATTCTGCAATCCAACAGTTTCATGGCTGACCCTTCACATCAAAGAGTATGAAGGGGTCAGGAAGCAAGACAAGAGAGACCTGATACAGTGATGAAATTCAGCTCGAACTCTTCAACACCTCTCTCGACTCGTCCACCGCCTCTGCATTGTCAGACTGTTTGTACAACATTCAGCATTGGATGAGCCATAATTTCCTCCAGTTAAACATTGGGAAGACCAAAGCCATCAACTTTGCCTCCTGCCACAAACTTTGTACCATTGCCATCAATTCTATCTCCTTCCCCAGCCATTGTCTCAGGCTGAATCTGGCTTTTCGCAACCTCAGCATTTTATTTGACCCTGAGCTGCACTTCCAAATTCATCCTCTCCATCACAAAGACCACCTACTAATATCTCTAACATTGCCAAGCACTGTGCCCCCACCTGCTGCTGAAATCCTCATCCTCACTCCAAACTTGACTATCCCACTATACTTCTGGCTGGCCTCCCATCCTCGACGCTCTGCCAACTTCAGCTGATCCAGAACTCACTTGTGCCCTTGATGACCTACATTGGCTGCTGGCCCCTCAACAGCTCCAATTTAAAATTCTCATCCTCTTGGTCTTGCCCCTGGTTATCTCTGTAACCTTCTCCAGCCCTAGGAACAACTGCCGCCCACCGCCCCCCACCCCCCCCGCCTACCGAACTCTCAGGGAGAAAAAATCGGTTGCTTCACGCCTCCCGTTAGCACCCGAAGAGGGCATTAATGGGGCGCAAAGCAACTAGCACCCGGGCGCATCGCCGCCAACGCCTACCATGAAATTCAGCAGGAGGTTAGCGGCGGCGGTAACTGTTAGCGCCCCGTGGCACTTTGCCGCCGGTGATGACGTCATCGCCATGCGCAGTGCCCTGCTCACATCCCGGCTGCGATCTTCAGTAGCACCCCCTGACTTACTGCCGGATGCTATGTCTGACGGGGCCAGAGGGGCCTACCTGTGGCTGGAGTGGCGCTATTTAAATGGGAGGTGCCGGGTGGCCATTTTTGTTGCTGGTCGCCTGCCAGCACCTGCCTCCGCTCCCATCCCCGGCCTCATGACCCGCTCTTCTCTTGAGTACCGGGCTCTTTTGCCGGCATTCTGATCCCCGGTGGTCCAGCTGGGCCCCGGGTCGTGCTGCGCAAGGCCCCTCCCCTTTAAGAAGGGGAGGAAGGTCTGCAATACTGTGGCGCGACGTGCCGCAGCGCCGTGATATTCCCTCGCAGCACCCCAAGAGGGAGGCAGGGTGCTTCCAGTAGCACCCCGCTTCCCTCTTGGGGCACTACCACTCAATTTCAGCTGTGGGGGTGCTAATTTTTCCGGGGCGCTAAAAGTAGTGCCCCAAAAGGGGCGCAACTCAATTTTTTTCCCCTCAGTCTTTCCAGCTGTGGCCTCTTGTGCATCCTTCTGTTGCCCCACCATTGGTAGCCATGTCTTCACCACCTAGCTCCCACATTCTGGAACACCGTCCATAAACCCCTCCAATTTGCTCACCTTCTTTAAGATTCTCCTTAAATCCCACATATTTGACCAAACTTTTGGTCACCCCTCCTAATATCTCTTTCTTTGGCTCAATATCCATTTCTATTTTCTGATTACGCCTCTGTGAAGTGCTTTGGGATGTTTTTCTACATTAAAGGCGCTATATAAATGCAAGATTTTGTTGTTGCTGTTAGATAAGGAAAATACTATTTATGTATTTTCCAACAACCAATCTAAGAGACACTTAATGCACTGTCTCTTACAAATTTCTTTCCTATTTTTTTTCTCCTCTTCTGCATTGCAGCAACCCCCACCGACATGTGAGTGTAACCTGTGACTCACTGTGAACAATGCTACACATACGCATACTTAATATATTAAAAAGCTTACATCATGTGCACTTCCTGTCACATTTATAATGGAAACTACCTATGTGTTGGCATATAGAACTCGGTTAATTCAGCTTCTGAAAGATGTTCCTGTTTAGTTCATTCAATATAGGGGGAAAAATGTGATTGGTATCATTGGAGAGGGAGAGAGAGAGATACAGATTTCACTTAGCAACAGCTGGTGTTCGCAACCAACCGGCCTTAGATATTTTCATAATAGAATGTTTCGATTAGAAATGTTATGTTATGATAAGAAAGTCTAGTTCTTACCACAGCAAGGCCACAGTGTTTTTATGTGCTTCTAATGTTGTTGATGTATGCTGAAGAAAATTTAGGCTTGTGTCTCTGGACTATGCAGTGGCCAGAGACTACCATATTAGGCAATGCCAGCTCTATAGTTTGATAAGAAAACAGTGTATAAATATAAGCTTTTTCCTTTGTTCAAGCAGCACGAAAAGACCCATGCCTAGGTTCGCGTGATCTATCTGTGACTATACTCCACTTGTAAATTGCTTTTTATGCTGTAGTTAAAAAAATAAAATGATTATGACCAGAAGACTGAATTTGTTACGACTCAAGTCGTCGTCGTACATGTCTTCACACTGTTCCCTTTGGGGAACTGTATGAAGTGGTGGAAGGATTTCTGGCCGCGATTAACGCTCCTTCCGTGACTGTAACCATCTTCGTACCAGCCATTAGGGTGGTTAGTCCTATGGCGGGAGGGTTTTACGGGCTCCCACAACCCATACAAGGGGGGGGCCACCCACACCCACGAACGCAAGTATCCCGTTGGATGTCAACCCAGAATTTAGAGCCGGAGAGCTCCGACTCCACTTGCCAGGACTGTCTGGAGCGGGGTTCGAAACCCTACGCTTTCTGACCCAGCGGCGGGGATGCTACTGCTACGCCAAAGACCCACTCCACTACTCAAGTGAACAAACAGAACACTGTTTTAAGACAGCACTATGTAAATTGTCACACTGTAATTGCACCCACTCACCAGTGGTAGTGCTGTAGAACCTGTGCATTGCATTTTTGACAAAGTCTTGACAAAGGGTTCAACTCGAAATGTTGACTCCATTTTCTCTCCACGGATGTTGCCTGGCCTGCTGAGTTTTTCCAGCATTTTCTGTTGTTATTTTGCATTTTCTAGTTCCTCAGTCTGTACTCCAGAGAAACACCTATACTTCAGACAACTCTGTTTGGCTCCTTCTAGAATTCCCACTTGTTTTGCTATTTCACTATATAATAATATAAAATAATTGTATTATATCAAAATAAGGACAGTAAAATGGGAACTGAATTACATCTGTATACCTTGGTCTGATTATTCTAGCACTCTAACCCTAATTCACCTGAAATCCACACTTGGCCTTTACTCCCTGTATGCGACACTGCAGGAAATTGACTAATATGAGTATAGATATGATGGATAAATCAGATATGACAGAGTGTTGTGCAGCATATTAAACAATGATCAATCATAATCTTAAAAAAGGGGCATTTCAAGGACTTCATTGCAATTACTAAAACTGTACTAAATTATGAATACTGTCTGTACAAATACTCAACTTTGTACAGCCCTATTACTTACTCTTATTGCACCTGATGCAAATTTTGCATAGAAAGTGGGCCATTGGAAGTTATATTCAGTCGCCCCCCCACCTCAAAAAATTAATTTTAAAAATTGTCTGTTGTTTTAACTTATAACACTTCAGAAACCTCTGTTTTTTGTTGGTATCAAATAAGTTAATTTGATATCCAGTAACTAAGGCTTTGAGAGCATATTTTAAATGTAATCTGATGATAACAGCCAATTCAAAAATAATTACCAATCCCCTCCCCCCATCTCCGAGAGCCACATATTGGTGCATTTCGGTTCTCTCTTTGCTGTGTGGGCCTGTTGCTCAGGATATATTGCCTTCATGAAATCCCTGTGCAGAGGCCAACCCCTGGACTATGTGGGATGTAGAGCAGAGTGTGCACATTTACCTTCAGAACTTGTTTTACGCTTCATGGACTTTTACCACAAGTGAACTTGAACTAATAAGGTCCAAATCTCTGATGATTTTAGATTGGGTACTGGAACGAATATGAAAGGCTGGTGACCATCGCTGAGCTACAGCAGGTCAATGAATCGACTTCTGCTGAAAACAAAACGATTGTCGTCACTACTATAATGGTAAGTACAATCCTTTTTTGATTTTTTAATTAACTTTAAAAATTTGGTGTATTTCATGTATATTTCACTCTCTAACTTTTACCAAAAAATTATTTTACAGAGAGCTACACAGTAATGGAATTTCACTGACTGACTGTAAGAAGATATTAGTGCAGACTTAAATATAAGATTTAAGCTGATTCCCAAATACAGTAATATTTTACTGATGGAGATACTCTTCTATTCTCTAAGCAGTACATCTCAGTAATTTATTACCTCTACCCCAAAAGGGGACAGAGGTACTTTAACTGGTGTTCCTGTCTGTCTATCTGTTTGTTTGTCTGTCTGCCTGCCTGGCTCCCTATTTACATGCCTGTCTGTCTGCTTATGAACAATAACTTCAGAAATCCTTAGTGGATTTCAACAGAACTTAATATGTAGGTTCAAGGGGACGATACCTCAAACAAGTTCAATTGGGGACAAGGTCCAGTAATGTAATCAATTATTGCATGGTGACCTGTTTCACATTTTGCAACCTAATTTAATGTGGTGACTCACCATTATATGTAAGAAAAGTATACCTTGTGATCTTCAGTTTATGATAGCGAAAACCTCTTATCTGCTGCCAGCCATCATTAAGTAGCATTAGGATGCTTTTGGCAGATTTCTAAGAAACTGGTAAAATGGATTCTAGGCATCAGCGCAAGACCACATGTCAGTGCTGGCCTCATCACTGCCAGAGAATGCTGCTGACCAAAGGTCTGCAATCTCACAATACCCCATTTAATTTAATCATTCTTTCATATGTAGATCTCAAAATACAGTCTTGAAAGTTATTAACTGTTGCTAAAATATATAAGGTGGCTTAAGAATATCATCAACCACTTGACCATTGGCCACATTTCCTCCTTTGATGTAATGATGACCACCTTGAGTTCCATTTTTAATACAACTGATGATAATTCTTACGTGTAGCGATATTGTTAATAGCCCAGCGAATATGTCCTCCATTCTAAGAAAAGGCATTCACATCTTCACTACAATTATCAGACAGATAAAATCTTCACAATCACATTTACAATGTTGCAAGCAGAAAAATCCACCATCCCTACCATGTTGGGGGTTAATGCTGCTCAAAAGATCGATTTTATAACTATTATGTTTCTTCCTAATATTTTCTGACACAGAATGAAATATCAATTTAGATTCAGAAATTCATTCATGAAAAATTTTCTCCAACAATGTTTGGTATAGCTCCTTAAAATTCCTTTCTGTGAACCCAACAAAAAAGGGGCAAAGAAAATAGGGAGAAGTCACTTTGAAGGCTGCTATGTTCACAATAGCATTTCAGGATTATAATCTTTATATTAAATGTTAAGAGTTTCAATTTTAATATAATTGTGATACATTATAATAGCAACTTATTTTCCTTTCTTTGCTATTATTATTCTAATGTTCAAGGTCTTATCTGTACTTCTCGCACCAGAATGGATGATGTTGCAATTAATATATCGTCAGTAGCTGTTAAAATGTAACATTGAGTCTGTAACAGGGAAGTTCATTTTATAAATTCCACTTATTGCCATCGCTTTTATTGTCTTCTATTTTATTGTCACTTTTTTCAACAAAAAAAACTCCCAATGCTGTTCAATAAATGTCCATTCATTTTGATTCTGATATTGTCACTTTTTTTCCACAATCGTTTCCGACACATGTTCACTTTGTTATCGTTCTCTTGTAGTGGATCCGTTTAATTGGACAATGTAACCAAAGTTCCCAGATATTGCAGTGGCAGTCATTGCATGAATGGACTTGACTGCTTTTTGAAATGTATTACGATATAGTACCTCATAAATGTTCTTTTTTAAACTGAGGAAACTGCCATCGTGGAGCACAACCTTCTTATTTCACTTTTGTCACTTTTATGATGGTGAATTGAAAGTTACAATTAGTGGTATCATCAAAGCTTAAAGAGTCAATTCATTTCTGGCACCTGCAGTTTTGAATCCAACCCAGCCGTGTTGGGATAAAAGTCTGCAGTTTCTGATGGCGGTAAGTGAAATTAATTTGGGTATGAGTTCATAACTCAAAATTGCCCATCGTTTAGAGCTAATCAACACTAAGAAAGGTCATGTACAAAATCATGCCCTAATGGACACTCACCTGCTGGGAGACCTTATCAGGAATCCCACATGATTTTCTATCTTTTTATTTTAATCAGTGGAAAATTGTGAAAAGTTTGCACTCAATTGCTCATGTGTGCTACAGAGGATTAGATTCCTTACCAGGGGCACAATTTTGTAATATTACCCCTTGACGGATTGAAAATGTGCTGTGTGACATTAGTAGAAAACACAATATATAAAATTCCTAAGTCTGCTCTTTTAATGAAGACATTTGGAAATAAATGGGGTAATGCCTCTGTTACAGTACCGTTAATGTGTTTACTGCTATTATCACACACATGATTTAAAACTCTAAACTGCCAGTCTCAATCAAAGAGACTGCGTCATAACCAGTCTTGCCTGAGGTTAAAATCAAAATGCAGTGCTGGGGATGAAAAGAGCAGGCATTATTGGCACCAGGTCCATCCTGAACCTGATCTTACATCTATTGAGACTGGGTGCAAAAGGTGAAACAAAACAGTTCAAGGTTCCATCCCTGGTTTGTGCTGAAGTAGCTGATATTGACCAGGACAATAATGGAGTACTCAAGTGTGACTCGGATTATAGAGAGAAGAATCAGCCAGGGTTTCCATGCCGGATTACTGTCAGTGATCACTGCTGGGAAATGTACATCTGTGAACATTGGATGAGAACAGGAGTGGGCTCGGCTATGAGGACTCTAATCCCCAGCAGTTGAATGGCTACTGGCACTTAACGTCTAAACACATACCTTAAAAATAGTCACTTGGGTAAGGGACTAAAGGGCTTTCAGTGCCAAGGAACTGTATCCAGGCATGAGTCATTAATGTTAGAAAGGAGAGAGGAAAACTGAAAATAAAGGTGAAGATTGCAGTGCTATTGCTAATACAGTGAGGATTTCCAAATGATACTAACAAATAGCCAAATGGATTTCCAATATATGAACTTAGAGGGTCGATTTTAACTCGGAGCTTGTTCGGGTGGGGAGGGGCGGGGGTAGAGATCAGATAGAAGTCCCCCATGCACGCCTCGGTTTGAGACCTGGGCCATTTTAACTTATTTAAATTTGTCTGCACTGCCTTCTGCCCGAAGGCAGCGGAAATGATGTAAGAGCCAGCGGGTAGGAGCAGGAAATCAGGTGCGAGGCCAACACCCCTGGGGACCCATGGGCTCGATACACAACATAAGTTTAGTACAGGTGGGGGTGTGGGTCTCCAAAGTGATGCCAGTGGTGGGAGGGAAAAGGAGGGCCAAGACTGGGGTGATAAAAAGGTTTTTTTGCGAGCCCAGAGAACTGCTGCTCCTCCTGGCCCACACGGAACTGCCACACAAATTTTTAAAAAATAAAACGTATCTTGGCCTCTTCTGGCCACTCTTCTGCCTCTCGGCAGGTTTTACTGGTTGGTTTGATGCCATGTGGGCCTCCTGCGATTTCAAGTTCAAATGGGGTCGCAGCATCAACTATGTCATCGGGCCACGGCTGTTCTGTGTAAAGTTGGCCTCCACCTGCCTGGAGTGGGCAGCCCTCCTGTGTCCGATCTGAGGTAATTTAAGATAGCCAGGTGCGGGTACGCAGCACAGCACTCCACCTGCACCCCCCGCCACCCCCCCCCCCCCCAACACCATCTTAACCCCCTCCCCCAGTCATGGGTAAAATCGACCCTCTGATATCCCAGCTCACATTTTGCTTTCCTTGAGATATTAGGCAACTGTGAATTCTGATCCATGTTGTAAGCCGTTATATTTTCTGTGATAGGTGCATCAATGGTAGAATTTTCAAAGAAATATTTACCTTATGAATAAAATTGTTAAAAGCTTCTTTGTTGGTAAAATTGGTACCTATGCTCTTCCAACAGTTGAAATTTTTGTTTTCAATAATGACAATCAACTGGTCAATTTTGACTGGCCAATGCCTAATAATGTAGGATGTAAGATCAGATAAATATTCTCTGGAATTGCTTTGGGAGGCCAGGCAGAAACTTTGCAGAAACTTTCACCCAGAGATTAAATGGGTTGAGACTGTACGTTGACTTTGGAAGGCACAGGTTTGATGGACCAACTGTCCTCTTTCTGTCCATTCATTTTTATCTAATGCTTTGTACCAATAACACAGTGATCCCACTGGAGTTGACATGATCTATAATAATTTCTTATTAGCACTCGTTACCTATTTTAATAGTCTCTGTCCAAAAAGTACATGAAACAGCTTACAGTAATTATAATAAACACAGGTATGAAATGCTGTATATGCACAAATCCCATTTTTGTCAGGAAAATGGAAAACCTTGTCACTTGACCTTGAACCTCTTGACAGTATGTATGAGCTTGATCCATTTATTCATGTTTTTGTTGTTACAGGAATCACCGTATGTAATGCTGAAGAAAAATCATGAACAGTTTGGTGCAAATGATAGATATGAAGGCTATTGTGTGGACTTAGCTTTTGAAATAGCCAAGCATGTTGGCATTAAATATAAACTGTCTGTTGTCCCTGACGGTAAATATGGAGCTAGAAATCCTGAAACTAAAATCTGGAATGGAATGGTGGGTGAACTAGTATATGGGGTAAGTATCAGTTTAAGAAGATGGAGAAAGTATTTGTATATCATTTGGAAAATAGGCTGAACATCAGATGTGTTCACTATTATTCAAAGCTCTGCTTGACAGCCAGTGCACAAATAAAGCTATTTAACAGGCTACATTAATTTCTTTTCTCTGAAGCTGGAACAGAGATCATTTCATAATCCAAAGTTATATCGTAAGAACATCAGAACCCTTTCACATTGAATAATATGTTTATTCTATATCATTTGGGTTGGTAATGAATAAAGAATACTTATGAATGTTTAATTTATTAGGCAATGAAATAAGTTGAGGACTGCATAGTGGTCTAATTAGTGCAATGTCACGTAGTTGCAAAGTTTGACCCTTGATCCCAGCAAGTGTCTGGATCCTGTCTCCTGTAGGTTTGCTGGGTATTCAGTATCAATATGCTACACTAGCATGGAATCATTTTTATTTTTTTACCGCGACATACCTGGATCTCACTAATGCAGTTGTTCCCCAATTATATTTTAGTCGGCGACGGCCAAATGTAAAACTCAATCCAACATATCTGAGAAACTCGGATTGCCAGTTATTTGCTAGCTGTTTCTTTTGCTCCCATTTGTAATGCATAGAATAATCTGAGCAGAGCTTTGCAAATTCACTCCATTTGCAACAGTACTTTTTTTTAAAATTGCCAGCACTAAAAAAAAATTGCCTTGCAGAAGAAATTTACCTCTAGGAATTTTCTAGTAACAGCTGGACCAGATTTGCTGTTCAATCAAATATCCTTTCTAGAAAACTGAAAGATGTAAGGTCCAATCCCTGGATTGTGACCCTAAGACTGGCAGTGCATTTGACCTTTATGATTTGTGACGCTGAGCCTATCTGTCCAGTTTAATTCCCAATTTCTCATCAAACTCTCTGTAGCTCTCTTTTATATATTGTAATACTATAGTATTATTGGGATTATTTGGTCTTGTTATTTGCATTTATATTCATACATACTAGGACCAATTCTGTGATGATACACTCATGAGAAATAATTTTCCAACTTTGCCCACTGGAAGCAAATATTGGAAATTTGGGACCATTTCAAATCAAAAGCTGGACATCATGTGCCCAAATTGGTGTGCAAGGCTCACAGCAGTACAAATTCTGAAAATTACACTTATAGTGCGCCCATATATTCCGCAACCACACGTCACTGAATCGGACAACTACGTCCAAGTGCTGGATTTGCAAGATACCAAAGTCGGCAGTCCAAAAAAAGTTCTGATTTTAAAGGCCACGCCCAGAGCATGCATAGGCCTCATTAAAGATCCTAATTGTAGTCAATCTAATGTAAATCGGTCTCCGAATGAATGCCACACATTTTTGTCCATCCTCACCCCTTTAGTGCTGTTTACCTGTTTAAATTCAGCACTCGCTCTGGTCTTCAGAGCTTGGATTTTTAAAGGTGTGAGTGTATTTACTAATCCCTTGCAAGTTATAACTTTTTTGGACTTATACTGCAGTTTCTGCATTTTCTTTGTAAAATTATTGTCTGTTGCTGTTTGCTGCTGCATTTTTGCATAAAATTCCTTTAGCAGGGACATAAGAACATAAGAAAGAGGAGCAGGAGTCGGCCATTTGACCCTTCAAGCCTACTCCGCCATTCAATAAGATCATGGCTGATCTTCTTCCTCATCTCCACTTTCCTGCACTATCCCCATATCCCTTGATTCCATTAATATTCAAAAATCTATCGATCTCTGTCTTGAATATACTCAATGACTGAGCCTCCACAGCCCTCTGGGGTAGAGAATTCCAAAGATTCACCACCCTCTGAGTGAAGAAATTTCTCCTCATCTCAGGATGTTTTGCCCACAACAGCTGCTTCATTAATAATAACCGTAGTGTTCAGTGTGGGTATTAAGTTGGGTCTTCCAATGGCAGTGACAGATTTGGAGGAGGAAGAAAGCTTCAGGCAGAGAGAACAAAAGCAATTTGCTTGAACCTTAGTAGGTGTTTAGCACCCACTTGGCCTCAGCCCAGGACACAGGTCTTCAGACCTAGGCACACCTGCCAGGAGATGTCTGAGGTGATGTTCTCTCACCATCTGCAGTTCCTGAGCGATTTGAGGCCAACCTCCAGATAAAATCTACCACAGTAACAGTCCTTCCAGTTGCAGTGAAAGTCACACACCTTTCAATTTTGATGTGTCAGGATCTGTCCGAGCCATATTTCTCATTCTTCAGTCCACTTAGGCATCAAGTAAGTTACAGAAGGTTTGTTTGCTAGGGGAAACATTTTTGTCAATTTCCCCATGGAATGGAGGCAACAGCACAAGAAATTACAGTACTTTCATGAGGTGGATTGCTTTCCAAAAGTTCAATGCCTAATTGGTGGTACTCATGTAACCAGGAAGACTGGACAGGTAGCTGCTAGTGGATCAAGGCTACCTCCCTGAAGCCTGGCTTAAATCAATATTGAGGACTCCTGAACAGAGGCTATGCTTCCAGCCAAGCTCTGTTACAACATACAATTATAATGCTGAAGCAGAGATTCTGCTGTGTGGACAGATTACGTGGCTACTGCTCTATAGCCATGTCAAAATGTCCAAAATTATCAGTGTATGCTGCATCTTGCATAATTTTGCTATGCAGAGAAAGAAAATCTTTCATAAAGGGTAAGCCTGCATCCTTAACAGCGAAGGAGGAGAAAGAAAAGGCGGAAATAGAAGTGGGTGAAGATGATGTGCAACCAGAAAGACTGGTGCGTCAATTATAGATGACAAGACTTCTAGTTAAACTCTGTAAATGTGATCCTGCATGAACTGTCTTCCTCATAACATATTGACACAACCTGCTCTGCCTAATCACCACTGCCTCTACTACCATCCCAGCCTATACCCTTATCTTCTAGTAATAAATCAACATACTATATCGCAAGGAAGGTGCAACCAGTTTAGTTCTCTACTGCCATTCAACATTATGTGTTATATTTTTTGCTTCCCTTGTGTTTGTCCTTGTTGAGACCGTGTGGAGTTGAGTCTCCTACTTGTACTGCTTCTAAGTAGGAGGAATCTGTGTGGTGGCACCTTGCTGCTCCACAATAGGTCCGCTTGACACAGCTGCAGTGCTGCATCTTGTTGTACTAGTTAATGTGATGGCCCTACTGTTGCATCTGCCCATGACCTGCTACTTCATCAGTACTCTGAGGTGGGTGGCTGGGGTGATCTGATGCGGCATTACCCTGAGAGGTATTTGCCTCATTTACCTTTTCTGGCATGCCACAGCTGCTGGGATCCCCTGTAAATGACCAGGAATCTGCATGGGAACAGACCCTTGTTGATCACTTACAAATGTGAAGCCATCCATCAAGATACACTCAACCCAATCCCTCTCCAAATCAAGATACACTCAACCCAATCCCTCTCCAAGCCAGGACTGAGGGCTTCCTGTAAATTGGAGCCTAAGGCCTCAATAGTTGCAGTCACAGCATTCACAAGGAAGACTGTGCCTCTGCTTTGTAACTCAGTCCTCAAAAGCTTTCTACAGATGGCTACACACTAGCTCCATGGTGGACTGCAAGTTTTCCATACCCTTTCTCATGACAGGACAGATGTCAAAGCTACACTTCAGTACAGGGAGCTAGGAGCATTCTAAAAAAAAACTGCTTGAAGCACTTTGGCTCATTAATGAGTTTCTTCCCTCTATATGTAGCCCCAGTAAGGTATGAATCTGTGGGTCCTGTAGCAGAAGAACGTCTGGCCAAAGCTTTTCACTTTGTTGCTGGTCCACTGCTGCCACCTCCACATGCTGCTCCTCACCTGTGCTGTGTGCTTCACCAGGTGCTCCCTCCTGACCCTCTCTGATTCGCCGAAGGTGCTTGAACCTAGGATTGTGACTGTGTGGTCAGATGGCTTGACGGGTGCTCAGGTGATGTGCCAGCTTCTGGCTTGCCCTGGTGGCAGGCAAGTCATCTTGGGAAGCCCATAAAAAAGAGAAAAGGAACATGGTGCAAACTGCAAGTGATCTGTGCACAGTACCAAGAGCAATGCACTAAGTGTCATGCTGGTGCTTGGCAGATGTGTCCATGTCTTACTGAGTGGCTGAATTTGAAGGGGAAGCAAGAAGATTAAGAGAACATTTACCTTGCTGAGATGGTAAAAGCCACCAACCTGGCTTTGGCCCTTATAATTTCCAGGTTAGCAGGGCCACCATGATGTGGTTTCTGTCTCTATGGTTGTGGGAAGCCGCCGACTTTAAAAGCAGACAAACCATGCACTTTCAGCATTTTGATCTAACATGAATAGCACTCAGTGCTCGGTTTAAATTCCACCATGGATGACTACACATCATGCAAGTAGTTGGAGGTGGAATTGTGATTTGGTGGCACAGGATGCAACAATTAAGTGTGGCATTAGAAGTCTTTCTCAGTGCCAGTCATGTGATTCAAATTATTACAGATGTGGAAGTTTTGGTGTGCAGGAAGTGAGGTTATGTCAGTGCTTTCCATACTCCACTGCTGTTGCAGGCATAGATTTAATTTGAGTTGTAAATCTGTAAGGCAGCCTTACCTTGGCACTCTTTTCCGCACAAGAGAATTTCTTCCTTATCTGCATCCACAATCTATAGATGTGAGAGACAGCATCGACACAATGGCCAAGAATATTTTTCCATGCAGGAAACCGAACTGAAGTGGGTGGCACGCCTAGAACCATGCCCGAAGACGTTGGCCCGAGGCTCGCTCCAAGTTGGGGCTTAGGCCTCATCTACATAAAACCAGTGAGCTGCGGGCACCAAACAAGTGCCCCAATGCAGCTTGCCAGCTGGGGACCTGGCAAAATTGGCTGGCTCCAATGCTGAAGTGGGGAGCCGAACAGGAAGGGTGGCAAACATGGTCCAGCAGCAGGCCACAGTATTGCTGTGGAGCCAGGAGAAGTACTCCTGCTCCTTCTGAATCCACATTAACACACGAGAAAAACATTTAACTTTTTTGTTGGTGGCTGCTGTAGGCCCAGAGAAACTGAGCAGAGCTCAGACCAATTTATGCCAAGTTTGGCAGAGGGGTCCTAAAATAGGCGCTAAGCCTTGATTGGCATATTCAAAGGGCCTAATGCCTGTTTTAGGTTAGCTCCCAGACACTTGTAAGTTTCTGTTCCGGAGGGGATCAGGCGTGCAAAATTGTGCCCAGAAATTGGTCCCCCAACGGTCATTTTTCATTCAAAAAACATGCACAACGGGGATCAAATTCTTCCCTTATCAGTCCATTGCAACAATGCATGCTGCACATTTGGTAAGAGGAAGGTTTCCAAATGCCCCAGATATGGCTACCCTCCTCTGTCTCATCTGTTCCAACAGAAGATCCCAAAGTCTCTTCCTCAAAGCGGGAAGTTCTGCCCTCAACCCTTGGCAAGATACCATTTTTGCAGCACCCGTGAGCCACAGCAAAAAGCAATATTTCCAACGAACAGTAGCTCTTTATGAGCAACTGCTCTCCTGATTTTCACCCACTTGCAGATGTAGCATTCCATGGAAAACGTGAAGGAAGCACATAATGATGATTATTTAAATTAGCTGATCTTGCTGAATCTAGTACGGTCAGTTCCCCATTCCTCTTGACCAATCATTCCTGTGCACATAGCAATCCCAGGCCCATTCTTCTCAGGATCACAGAATCCGCCCTCATATGTTTCTTTCTAATAGCATTCTGTTTATTTTTCCATTACTATTTTAGTTTCCCCCCAGTAAATATTCCTTTCCTCCCTATCCTCCTTGGACAAGAATGTGAGACTTTTCAAAATACAGCATCTCCTCCAGATGTTGGCAGTGCCATTCCTTGGTCAGTACATCAAGAGGTGCACTTGAGTGATATAGGAAATACCTCACCACAAGACATATACATCTGAGGAAAGACAGTCAGTCCATCATAGCTCAATATCCAGGAAGACCCTACTGTCTTTCCATCACAGTACTCCACTGTCTATTAAATGATTCCAGTTTTATTGCTCACTACCCTACCCAGAAATCCATGTTGTGTGTTGATCACTTTTTGCATGACAAAGATGACAATCCTAAATTTAGCTTTCGTTATTATGACTCTGTACCTCCTTGCCTTACTGTTACGATTTGTGTTTCAGATATACTGTTTATTACCTTATGTAACTATATAAAATTACCTCTGAGTTCCTAGTCTATTTTCCTTCCATCAGATAACTCAACTCAGATAGGTCATGCTTACTTTCTAAGGAATGCTCAAGAAGAAACTCAACACTCTATTGATATAACCATTGGATTGTCACTTTTAACTTTTTTTAACCATTGTAGGTCATTGTTTTAGATTGGAAACTTTTTTGTAATTATAATGAGTTGAACTAATTTAAAGTAAGACATTTGTAAAGCAAGTCACAATTTTACATTTAGAATAAATCTGAGGCATATTTTTATGTGTTCTCATGGTTGCAATGCATCATGGCTATCTACTTGTCATAATATGGAGGAAGTTCAATCCCATAATCCATTGCAATACTAAGTATGGTCCATGAGCTAACGGAATAGTAATGTTACTATTTATTTCTATAAAGTTAATGCAATGTCTTTATGATTATTTTATACTAATTAGCATTCTCCCCATTTCCAGAGAGCTGAAATTGCTGTTGCGCCACTCACTATAACTTTGGTCCGAGAAGAAGTTATCGACTTTTCCAAACCTTTCATGAGTCTTGGTATTTCCATAATGATAAAGAAGCCCCAAAAGTCCAAACCAGGAGTGTTCTCTTTTCTGGACCCACTGGCTTATGAGATTTGGATGTGCATAGTCTTCGCCTACATTGGAGTCAGCGTAGTACTTTTCCTGGTCAGCAGATTCAGTCCTTATGAATGGCATATGGAAGAAAATGAAGAAGGACGTGACCCCCAAAATACTGAGCCACCTAATGAGTTTGGGATATTTAATAGTCTCTGGTTTTCTCTGGGTGCCTTTATGCAGCAAGGATGCGATATTTCACCAAGGTTTGTCATTATCACATTACCTTTGTGCATTTTATGGTCAAAAACTGATGCCATGGTGCATATACGTTACTTTTCTTCCACCTTTATTTTCAATCTCGTTCCCCAACAAATTTTATTTTAATATCCATATCAGCACGGTAAGATCCACCCATCCAATCATCACTCTGCCACACTGCTGAAATGCGTAAGTGGCTTATTCTCAGTGTCATTCACACAGCTATCTGAATAACTTATATACACCATGCCGAGACCGTAAAATGCATAAGGTCTGTCTGTCTCCAGCACCCTTGGAGGGCTACCGTGTTTTTGCTGCATATCGCATTTTACGGTCAACAGTTCGGTGTATATAACAGAATCACGCTACATTTTGTAAGCGCCTCCATTTTGAATGGAAAACTTGAAAAACAGATGCAGCAGCACCATTAAGGAGCACCTCCAAGCCGGTCTTGGTTTCTTTTGAGTTTACATTAATTAAACCATTCTTTCTAGCTTGCTTCCATCTTTCAACTAGCTGTCCCATCTTGTTCATTACATTTACAGGTTGCAGTATCTCATATTGTAGACCTGCATGGGCAGAGTTTTAAGAAAACCACTCTTTTCTAAATTATAATTATAATTGGAGATAAGATCCTGTATTTATTTGGAAATAATGGAGAGATTTAAGAATTTCTTGTTTTCTTCACCTACCAATAAATCATCAATGGCCAAATCACTTCTCCTTGATTCACCCATCACTTGTATTAGATAATTAAGTAGCATTCTCATTAAACAAAATATAACCAAATGAATAACAATGAGGACATTTGCAGCTGAAATGAATAAGTCAATTAAACAAATTTAAGTGAAAAATACCATTAAGAATAATGATGTAATAAAAAAGACAAAGGGAGTAAGGGAACATTGTTGGTTTTGTGGTGAGCAACTGACACATTTCTCTATTGAGAAAGCCAGTTGAAGGACCAAGGTCCATTACGAAGAAGAAAAAGTGATCAAACAGAATGTAGTGGTTAGCTGGTACCAATCTTGTGTTTTGAATGACTAGATGCCACATGAAAGGGAAGACTGAGGGGGAAGTAAGGAGTTCTGCAGTTTTGAGATCCTGGTAAAAAGAGTTTAGCCACTTGCACAGATAAGAAAATTAGGGTGTGTTTATATGACTGGCTTATAGATTTTTTTTTATCTTTCATATTGCATTTGATGAAAAATGCAAGCATTCGAGGAAAAATGCAAGCATTCAGAGTCATCCACAAATACTTAAAATTGCCTCAAAGTGGCGTATTTGTAATTGCTACCCCTAGTATCTCATTTATTGCACCAAACAGAGCTGAATATTCTTAATAGGTTTAAAAATATAATAAAATGTGAAATATGAAAGGTCAGTTTGACTCAACAGACCATTTCCTTTCACAGACCACAAACAGTTTGCAATACTATGATGATAAATTTCTCTTGAAATTTATCGTAGAGGTAATCTGCTGAAACTCTAAGCATTGATTCGACCATGTCCAGTTGCAAAGTTGAAAATGAATTTAAGGCAGTTAACAAGCATCAATATGGCTGCCATCAGCCCAGCTACTCACTTCCTGCCTATGTACCTCAAGTCTTTTGCCTTGTCACTTGACCATAGTTGAAGAGTTTTTATTATATTGAGACATTGTTCCTATTTATATGAATAAATAGGATCTATTAAAAAAAGTGCAAGACAAAAGCATGCTGCATGTGCACACATGTATTGGTATATTTTTTTTTACAGTTTTCAATAGAACAATTTTTATCATATAAGCAGGAACCATGATCCAATACAGAGTACCAAAATAAATATTTTATTTGTGGGGATCCAGAGATCAGCTAAAGGTTTGAGGCAGGCGGAAGTCATTCAGGCTGGAGGAAGTCATATTTTTTTATCTGTTACAGCCAATGTTTTCACCCTTGGGATACTTTCACAACAGGAGCAATAATCTTCCCATGCTCAAAGCAACTTTCAGTGTGTTTCACAAAGGGGGAATGGACACTTCTGACGTGTACCAAACTGGGCACTTCATGCTTTCTAAC
The DNA here is from genome assembly GCF_052327205.1 of Somniosus microcephalus. Lineage (NCBI taxonomy): Eukaryota > Metazoa > Chordata > Chondrichthyes > Squaliformes > Somniosidae > Somniosus > Somniosus microcephalus. The sequence continues at coordinate 417,861,873 of NC_140987.1, read as the reverse complement.
CATTTGTTACATTGCAAAAAAATGCAATACTGTGCCAGATTGAGAACCATCAAAATATTGGAAGTGGATGGGACTGTCCAGCTATAAGGTACAAGGAAATGTTAAGATTGTTAGGATTCAGAGTGAAATGAGCTATTCCTGTTTTCATCTATTTCTTAATACAATTCCAAAGATTATAAAAACTACCCTTAGTTTAGCATTGGTTACCACTGTATTTGGTATTCTCACTCAGATAGCTCATTAAGAAAGCTTTTGAGATAAAGAAAAGTGGCATGGTCATGCAGTGGTGAAAGTCTTCTCAGACTGGCAGTTAAGACATATTGTTGAGACACTAGAGGGGACTCTAAACTGTATGTAACCTTTAGTATTACCCTTTCATTCTTGATCCTGGTATTGACTGCAAAGAGGATATATTTCCCAACACTACCATCTCTCATTTTGATAAGTTCTAAAAGTTTCCCAAAAAATGTTTCAATAAGTCATTCATCACATATAGGCAGACATGCAACAACATCCAAGGAATGGTTGTTAAAAGATAGTTATGTCTGAAGATGGCCGCTAAACATTTCTGTTTCCATGTTTTATTTTTATTAACAAACAGTTTAAATTTCATAACATGTTCCGTACTTGTGGTTGACTTGAAATGGATCTGTGTGGGCCTACAAAAAGGAATACTGCAATTTAATTATTTTCATCTCTTTTCTCTCTGTTAGGATTTATCTTCCCTCTCTGGTCCTACTGTATTTGCATATGTTTTACATTTTACTAACAGAAAATCTCCAGCCCTCCCAACAACTTAACCTGACAGTGGAATGCCTTCTTTTGATTCAAAATATCCAATTAGACAGCTCAAATTTTGCTTCTGACTGTTCAATTGAAAATATAAACCCCTCCCCTCATTGAGATACCTCATATTGTTATGCTTGTTCCAAAGAGGTTAAGCTGTTACAGGGTATAATATTCTGGGTGGGGCTTTGGGGTTTTGAAAAATCTAATGTTTTCTTGATACAGCTGATATCCCAAACCATTACATGTGCCAACAATATCTTTAGAACTCACTCATTTGAGTTGATCAGCTGTGGACTTTTCTATTTTAAAGAGACTGTATACACGTTCTTGGCTTCTGAGTGCAAAGGCTTTAATTGAAACCCACTCAGATTCAATCCAAAACTATCCAACGTGCATTTTTTTTAATGAACCAGCCTTCTCAAACAGTCTTTGTTGTAACTCAAAAAATTGAGTTTGAAGACTCCAGAGTAATTTGTTTGGGACATGTCAAACGAAAGGTGCTGCATATATTTGCAATGTGAGTATTATCATCTTTTGAAAACATTTATTTAAGTAAAAAAGATAAGATATAACAATTCAGACATTGATTTTAAATTCCAGCTTTCGTGTCGAGCAATGTTATATCTTCCTTCCCGTCGTATATAAAAATCCCTCCAAAAACAGCATATATCTCTGATTAGAATTTTTGTCTTCTTTTCATTCCATCCTTTATACCTCTTTTTAAAATCTAATGCTATCAAGCTTATTTTAGATCCCTAGATTGTTAGTTTGAAGCACGTGGTTTAGTGGATTGCTCAAAAATACGGCAGTGTTTTTCTGAATTACTTTACAAAACAACTGCAAGATTTATATATAGGCTTAGTTTCAATATACTGTTGCAGAATAGCAGTGTCTTAAGAGATTCTTGTATATCTGAGTTATGTTATAGCTTGTTTTCTTATTTAGGAGTTATTTAATATTGTTATACATTAACCATTTGAACCTTATTTGTATTATATCACAAATGTCAAAGGCAAGCTGATCATCTTAGACGAGCCAATATCATTCCCTAGTTCCAAGTTCCTAACATTTTATGGAAAATCGTTTTGTCACCATTTTTGATGAATGTGCTCCAATTATATTCACCAGACCTTGGTATAATCTGCATTATAATAAGATCAATTTCTATTTAGCACTTAGTATTTAAATAGCATTGTTTTTTGACATCAATTCCCATCAATTTTGCTATTTTTGCAACTACACATGCAACAAGATATCCCTTTGTAAGAACTTATGTTGCCTTTCGGAGCATGACTATTCTGAACAATGAAGGAGAGACAGGGTCAGCAATGTTTGTAGAAAAGGAAGAACTCTATTAATTGACTCACTTTATGTGCCTTCCTCTCAGAAAAGCAGAAATTAATTTGACCTGGTCTTATTTTAAGAATGCTTTTAATGACTGACTGGTACAAATATTGGCAATGGTCTTAGGCTTGTATGAATGATGGTATCTCTCCCTCCCACCAGCAAATCAAATGTGTATTATCTCAAGTATGGCAGCAGCTCAGTAGAATGCATGAAGCAACAGCTACACAGGATGTAACAGGATAATTAAAAACACAATTATTCTTATGGACCAGTGAAAGCCCCATATTGTACCACATTAATATACATTGTGTCAGTCAGTCAGTCACAAAATCAATGAAATGTTTTGTGTAATGCCATCAGTGCTTTGCATTTGTTTGCCTGAACATTACTGTTGGCTTTGCTATTGATGGTATAGTGGAACTTGACTCATCACCTTACCCACCCTGTTGTGCCAATAGACATCAGGGCATGTTATACTAACACGAGGGGGGGAATTTTTCAGGGGGTCAGCGGGTGCATTTGGTGGCGGATCGGATTTTTTTTTGACAGTGGGTTGGGACCCCGCTATCAACTTGCCTTTCCCAAATGTCGGGTCTGTCATCGCTGAGCAGACCCAACACACAGCGGCGGAGGAGGCAATTCAGATCATTATGACCTTGTTAACAGACCATTAAGAACTATTTTAAGCTCACCTTCAGAGCTTACCAGGTCACCCACAGGGTCCATGCTGCTCGGGGATCACGTCAGGTAAGCAGGTTGGGAGATGAATGGCCATGGAATCATCTCATTACTTGACAGCTGTAATTGTGCTATAAATGCTCCTATTTCACAGCTGTTCACTTTCCAAGCTCAGAAGCTGTTGCTTACTACATTTGGAACACAGATTGAGCTTTATGCAGGTTGCAAGTGTTTGGAGAAAACTCTGTATCCAGTGTCACCTCATTGGAACAACCTCCCTCACCATTGACAGATTGCTTCTGTCATCTCAAGTTCACCTGCCATCTATTACATCAGAATGGATACGGTTTATACTGTTTCACCTTGGTCCTCAAAATCTGACCACAATCAGCTGCAACACCAGCAGAACCAGGCACACCAGCAGCACCAACAACAAGACCACCAACCTTCTCCTCAACCACCTGATGCTGCCCAGGGCAGAGGGCATCAGCGCAGGGCTGGACTGTGCCGGAGGCAATACCGCCAACACAGGGTATGCAGGCAGAGGATGAGCTTCCTCAACATGACTGAGCAGCAGTGCCAAAGGAGGCTCAGGCTATCGCGCCAGGTCATTGCAGATATTTGCAGATTGCTGGAGCAAGACCTGCAGCCCAGAGGAACGGGTGGACACCCCTTACCAGTAGCTGTCAAAGTCACCCTTGCCCTCAACTTCTTCACCTCAGGCTCCTTCCAGTGATTTGCAGCAGACATTTGCGGCATCTGGCAGTCAGCAGCCCACAGATGCATCACACAGATCACCGATGCCCTCTTTGACAAGTTCACCAATTATATCAACTTTTCCACTGATGAAGCAAGTGTTACTGAGCGTACGCTCGGCTTGTCAATCTGGCTGGCTTCCCACTGGTGCAGGGTGTCGTCGACTGCACGCGTGGCCATCAGGGCACCCCATCATAACCCAGCAGCCTTTGTCAACCGCAAGGACTTCCACTCCCTCAATGTGCAGCTTGTCTGTAACCATAGGAAAATCATCATGCATGTATGCGCCAAGTTCCCTGGTGGCTGCCATGACTCTTATGTCCTGCGCCAGTCCACCGTCCCTTAGCTCTTCGCACCTCCAAACAGTCTTTCCGGCTGGCTACTTGGAGGCAAGGGCTATCCACTGAAGACATGGCTCATGACACCTTTGAGGAGGCCTACAAATGAGGCTGAGGAATATTACAATCAAAGCCACATCTCCACCAGAAGTGTCATAGAGCAGACAATAGGGTTGCTCAAAATGTACTTCAGATGCCTGGACAGACCTGGAGGAGCCCTTCAGTACACACCAGCTAGGGTATCCAGAATCGTCGTGGTCTGCTGCAGCCTGCACAACATAGCGCAGCAGCGAGGATTAACGCTGCATGAGGAACAAGGCGCATAGCCTCTTCAGAGGAAGAGGGGGAAGAGGGAGAGCAGCATGAGGTGGAAGATGAGGATGAGGAAGACCTGGAGGAGTCAACGGTCGATATGCCACCAGTACACGACCATATTGCTGCCCATGAGCCCAGGGATGGCCTCATCATAGCCAGATTTAGTTAACTTTACGCAGCACAGCCATGTGGTTGGCACATGCGATGCCAGGTTGGCATCACCCCACAGCAACACCATAAACCATCCCTACACTGACCAGTCCATTCTTTTCAATGTCACCACCATCACTGGAGCTAAAACTAGCCCTGACCGTTCATTCTGCCACTTCCAATTGTGCACACACACTTGTCAAGGACCGCAAAGTTTTCAAAATAAATGATTTAATACAAGGAATGAATTGAACGTAAACTTGACAATAACATTTAAGAAAACACCCAAATAACGACCCTTGTGACTCTATTTGTGTGGCATCGTTCTTTTCCATGTGCTACCCCCTGTGGCTTCAGCAGAGGTAGAGGCAGCCTCCTCACTTCCCTGCTGCACCTGCTTAACATAGAAACATAGAAACATAGAAGATAGGAGCAGGAGTAGGCCATTCGGCCCCTCGAGCCTGCTCCGCCATTCAATGCGATCATGGCTGATCATCCAAATTCAGTACCCGGTCCCTGCTTTCTCTCCATACCCCTTGATCCCTTTAGCCTTAAGAAATATATCCAACTCCTTCTTGAATATATTTAATGAATTGGCCTCTACTGCCTTCTGCGGTAGAGAATTCCACAGGTTCACCACTCTCTGGGTGAAGAAATTCCTCCTCATTTCTGTCCTAAATGGCATACCCCTTATCCTTAGACTGTGACCCCTGGTTCTGGACTCCCCGACCATCAGGAACATCCTTCCTGCAGTAAGGGGTTTGCTTGCTAGGTCTCTCTCTCTCTGGTGAGACCTCTCTCTCTTTTGCACAGTAATTTACCGAGTGGTTCGACCCACTCACCCCTTAGGTTCTGTACACTGGACTTTGAGGCAGGAACTACAATGCAGAGAATACTCTGTAGACCAAGTTTAATGAAACGAAGTGAAATTTTATTGCATAAAGAAAAAAATTGATTGTAAGCCAAAATAAGGTACATGGGAGGGAAAAACAAATCATAATACAGTACTAACCAATATATCCACAGGCATATTATACTTTACAAGGTTCACCAGAAAATAGGGAAACACACGGAACATCGAGGGACAACAACTCATTGTTAATTATCCCCTAAAATGCCCACCCGCTAAACCTAGCTAGATTAGATTATGAGGGGCCAGAAACATGCTCACCAGTCCCAGTTAGAAAACAGAGGTTTTGAAGTCTGCGTTTTGTTCCTCTCAGGCATCCTGTCTCCACGTGGTCAGCGGAACGCAGCGGGCTGCGACACACTCTTTCCTCCCTCAAGGTAATGGACTCGGACAGGCTGGATGTTAGCAGGCCTGGACGTCGGCGTGGAGAGAGACCAACTGTTTGACCATTTTCATATAGGTTTCTTCTTGGAGGGTCGCCGTCTTTTCGTCTCGCCAAATGGCCCGGGGTTTGTCGATGATCTCCCGATAGCTACCCCGGGTCTGGGCGCTAACTCGATCTTCTCTCTCTCCGAACTCGAACCTCGATCCTCGATCGTCTGAACCCGATCCTCAACTCGATCGTCTCAACTCAAACCTCCAACTCGATCGTCTTCTGATTCTCTGAACTTGATCCTCTCTCGATAGCTACCCCGGGTCTCCAATTATACTTCTCATCGAGGCCCTTATCTCCCGCCATATCAAGGTTAGTCTTTGTTTAATTTTTGGCGGGCTTGTAACACAGAGGGGTAGTCATTGTGTTTAAAGTACTTTTGGGATGGCCGGTAACTGCCATCTCTGGTCTGGAATGACCTTGTATTGTCTTTAATGGGTCTTGATGTTCCCCTTTGAATTTGAAGCTGTTTCCATTTGTCTGGGTAAACATTTTGATGGCCTTTATCTACAGGCCGATCTGATTGGATCTGCATCCAATCCATATGTATGGGGTTCTGTCTGGTTTCGCATTCTCTGAAATTGCATTCCAGAACTTACTGTGGGCTGAATCCACAAAAGCTGTCTGTGGACTGCAGGAACCATTTTAAAATGTCCCAAAAAGCTGGCCACGGGGTCTGGCGGCCATTTTGTGTGCCCATTTTTCTGGGCTTCTTTTAAAACAGCCTTTAAAATTAAAGCCTTTTCTGCCAATAGATCCTTATAGGACAATGTTCAATTTTGCAACTCCTACACTGCATCTAGTCTGTCCAGTCCTGTCAGAATTTTATAAGTTTCAATGAGATCCCCTCTCATTCTTCTAAACTCCAGCGAGTACAAGCCCAATCGACCCAATCTCTCCTCATACGTCATTCCTGCCATCCCAGGTATCAGCCTGGTGAATCTTCGCTGAACTCCTTCCATGGCAAGAACATCCTTCCTCAGATAAGGTGACCAAAACTGCACACAATACTCAAGATGTGGCCTCACCAAGGCCCTGTACAACCGCAGCAAGACATCCTTGTTCCTGTACACAAACCCTCTCGCTACGAAGGCCAACATACCATTTGCCTTCTTAACTGCCTGCTGCACTTGCATGCTTACGTTCAGCGACTGGTGCACAAGGACACCTTTGGTGGTCATCCTCTGGATTTTGGAGCCTGTGAGAGCCCCGCCAAAGTCTGCTTCTCCTGCAACTGTGCAGGGGCAGACTCGGCCATCGCTGTCCAGGGAGGCATCTGGGGCTCTGACCAAGGAGTTAGCAAAGGGGGAGAAGTGTGAGCACTTTGAGAGGAGCCTCCACTTCCATGTCCCCTCCCACCATCATCCCTCTCATGGGCCACCCGCACTTCTCTGCTAGCAAGTAGCTGGAGAGCACCTTGCTGCACATCAGTGGGGCCATGTGGACCCACGTCTATACTGACATCCCTCCTAGAAAGGATGTCTATGAGCCGCTGGTTTCTATCCTCTGTAGATGCTCATCTCTCCTCCATAGATGCCCATCTATTTTGAATAGAAACCATGTGCTCATGCGACTGACACATTAGGTCCTCCATGTAGGTGGCCAACCTATCCATGGAGGAACCTACAGTCGCGGGTGCATGCGCCACGGTGGTGCTCATGCTGGAGAAGTCAGAGCCTCCTGCACTTGTTCCTGCAGCTCCAGGATTGCCCTCTTCCTGGATGGCCCCCAAGGCTCAGCATCTGCATGCAGCTGAGCAGAGCTAGGAGCGTCCTGCGCCCTCTAACGAGGTCTCTCCACTGCTGACCCTGTCTCCACCATCTGACCCTGTCTCCACCATCTTGCTCACGTGTGCTGTGTGAGACACCAGGTGACAACGCTACTCTATCTCACGACGGCCCCACCGAGGTGTGAGTATCTGCGCTGGTGCTGGCTTGCCTTGTCTGAGGTGATGCTGCGCCCTCAGAGGCTGGACCCTCCTCTGAGGAGTCCTCTTGCTCTTCCTCCTGGACAGTGTGGGGGGGGGCTCTTGATGGGCCTGTGGGAGAGTAAAGAGATCAGTTAGATATGTCATATGTAGATTGCACAGATACCATTATGCACATGATGAGTGACTGATGAATACCATGTAGCTGTATGGAAACTGATTCTGTCACCAGGTTGTTCTGATGAGCCCCTCTCTCCATCCCCCACTTCTGGCTGGTCCACCGCTCCACTAATGTCCAGGACAGCCTCCTCTGCACTGGTAAGTATAGCCATCGACTGAGTGCCTCCTCTCGTTCTCTCCCTCTCCCTCTTATTGTGGGCTCTCCTTTCCTGCAAAGAGGAAAAGAAGAGAAAGCTGAGTGAGACTGATGGAATGGATGGGTTAGATCTTTAGTGGGAGACTATGATGGAGTGGGGTGGTAATACCAAGTTACCTCCTTGTGTGTTGTTAGTTGGTATGATTGCATTAGGATGAGGGTGAGTGTAAGGGGTGCTTAGTAAGATGGGGATGTGACAAAGAAGATAGAGAGAGAGGGATGGGTGAAGGTGCATGGGATGTTGGTGTGAGTAAGGATGTGCAGGAGTAGGGCTAGGAAGGCAGAGTGATGAGGATGTGATGAGAGGCACCGCAGCATACTCGCTTTTCCTGATCTTAGAAGATCATTGAAGCGCTTGCGGCACTGCACCCAGGTCCACATCACCACAGACCTGCTCATCACCTCCTCTGCTATCTGCAGCCAGGCTGCCTTGATCTCCTGGGTGGTCTCTTCCGCCCACTGGCAGGGAAGAGAACAAGCACATGGAGGGAGTCATCACAGAAGCGAGGAGCAGCCCTCTGCCTCTGTGAAGTCATCTTGCACACAGACAAGCACTGTCAGTAGTCTAAACTGTCAAAATCAGAAATAAGATCAAATGGGGCCATGGCCTCTTTAAATATACCGGCACCAAACGCGTCAGCACTGACGTCACCAGACCCGCACCTTTTAATTGGGCTTGGTAACACGCAGGGCGGGCTTAACAAGCCCCATTACTGAAAAATCTTTTCTTCCAGCGGGATGAAGGCAGCAACGGGCTTGCAGCCCACCACCGAGCTCGCCCGCCACGAACCCACCCAGGTAGCGGAAATCGCAGCCTAGATTATTGGATTTAGTCCATCAAAGCTGGGCTGATGAAAATATGTGCCCACAAAGTAACCATCAGCTCTTCAGATTGCAAAGAGCTCTAGAATATTGTAACAATGTTTAACCAAATCTATTATTATTCACATTCAGACTGATTTGTGTTCATTTCCGATGTCTCAAATCATCCTTATTGGCATAATAAGTGAAAGAATTAAACCTTGGCAAAGAAATGACTAATTAAGTGTTTAAAATGTTAGTCTGATGCATTATCCCCTCTCCCACATTAAGAAAAATTTATTTTAAAAGAGAATAATAGTTATAACATTACAGTGTCTTCAAGACAATGTATTTGCCAATCTCAGTACAGTTGTCTAGGCACTGGAGAAAAAAATAAGTCCAGATGGAGGTGGGGTGGAGTTGCTTCTTGTAGTGGTTGAAAGCACCTTTTAATTATTTGACATTGAACAGTGTTCTTGCAGATGTCCATTGGTTAGGCTGCTGACTGAAGGAAGTCTGGGTGTGGAAGGAGAAAATGTGAGGGCAGTATAAACCCTGGTTAGATCACACCTGGAGTAATGTGAGCAGTTCTGAGCACCACACCTTCGGAAGAATATATTGGCTTTGAAGGGAGTGCAGCATAGGTTTACCAGAATGATACACGGACTTCAAGGGTTAAATTACAAGATTACACAAATTGGAGTTGTATTCCCTGGAATTTAGATGGTTAGGGGGTGATCTGATTGAAGTTTTCAAGATATTAAGGGAAACTGATAGGGTAGATGGAGAGAAAATATTTCCGCTGGTTGGGGAGTCTAGGACTAGGGAGCATAGTCTAAAGATTAGAGCCATACAAAGGGTGGTAGAAGGTTGGAATTCTCTTCTGCAAATGGCAATTGATGCTAGGTCAATTGTTAATTTTAAATCTGAAATTGATAGGGTTTAGTTAACCAAAGGTATTAAGGGATATGGGGCAAAGGCAGGTATATGGAGTTAGGTCACAGATCAGCCATGATCTCATTGAATGGCGGAACAGGCTCGAGGGGCTAAATGGCCGACTCCTGTTCCCATGTTCCTAAGAAAGAAACCAGTGATCAAAACAGCTGAAAACTAGATTTTAAAATGTTCTCCAAGTGCATGGATTTGTGATGCGTGGAATAGTAAAGCATGAAGTCTGCTTAGCAATCCCTTATATGGAAAGCTCCTAGTCAGGAGGAGGCACCGTGCAGAGGCAAGGCACATCCCCATGCAGAAGGTAGAGAAAACTAGGCGCTGAGTCAACACATCACTCTTCTGTACCTCCTTACATTCATTTTAAAGCAACATTTGCAGGAGTGTAACAACAGGGCGCAGAGTCACTGGGGTCGATTTTAATACTACCTGCCCAGCAGTGGGCGGGTGAGCAGGTAAAATCGAGCAGGATACATACCCGCTCAGACATCGACCCTGTCCCACCATTTTTGTTTTTAACCTGCAGGGTTCTGCAGGCATAGAAACATAGAAGATAGGAGCAGGAGTAGACCATTCGGCCCCTTGAGCCTGCTCCGCCATTTAATGAGATCATGGTTGATCATCCAAATTCAGTACCCTGTCCCTGCTTTCTCTCCATATCCCTTGATCCCTTTAGCCTTAAGAAATATATCTAACTCCTTCTTGAATATATTTAATGAATTGGCCTCTACTGCCTTCTGTGGTAGAGAATTCCACAGGTTCACCACTCTCTGGGTGAAGAAATTCCTCCTCATCTCTGTCCTAAATGGCTTACCCCTTATCCATAGACTGTGGCCCCTGGTTCTGGACTCCCCCGCCATCAGCAGATGAGGAGCCTGCCTAAAGCAGGTGGGAGGCTTACGGATTTGTGCAAATTGGGGTCCTATCACATCAAGGGGACCCCAGGCGAAAGCAGGTTGACAGCTGGTGGGAAGGACGAATAGACTCTCCATGTAAGTCAAAAAGCTTCCTTTGTGGGGGTCAGGAGGAGCAGGAGTGGGTTTCCAGCAGGAGTGGGATCCTCTACAAATATTGACATTCTTGCCCAACATAAAAGTGTGTTTCCACAGGCAAGCCTTGCTTCCAACAAACTGAAATGTGACCACATGCTCAAAGTCACCTGGGATAGTAGGTCACAAGGTGAACAATGTACCATTTGACTGGTGAGGGCCTGCTGGAAATAGTATTGGATATCGCCTGATCGCACCCACTGACAGCAAATACTCCATTGGCACAACATAAGATAAAAACTATGAATCAAGTTTATTAGGAAGTTAGATTAAAAAACAGCAGATTTAGCAATGTTACAACAATTTACTTAACTCACACTGGAGGAGAATTTTCACAGTGTTCTCCCAATCTTCCATCATCATTTCTGTGGAAGATCAGTAGAAACACTGAAATTGGCTGTTTTTAACCATTTATGCTGTTTCTCCAGAGGTTCCATCAATGTTTAGCTGGGGAACCCCGGCAGAAATTCCGGGCAAGTGTCTCTTCCAAAAAAATAAAATCAAAGGGGGAAAAATTCAGTTGGCTTGCACCTCCCATTAGAGCCTTAAGAGGGCGCTAATGGGGTGCAAAGCAACTAGCGCCCGGGCACGGCGGTGTCTGCGCCGCTCGCAAAATTGACCAGACATTTTGCGGCGGCGCTAAACAATACCGCCCGATCGCCTGCGCCCACAGATTTTGACATCATTCGAGCATGCAACGCCCTTGTGGTGCCCCGGAATGGATATTGAGTGGCGCCCCCCTCCTTTCCACCTGGGGCAAGCAACAACAAGTAGACTGGAATGTTTCCCAGTCGCTGTGGGGCTTGGGGGGGCGCTATTTAAAGGGGGCCTCTTCCTGGCTTTTTCTGTGGTAGATATTTTTGCACCACTCGTTCTGACAGAGAGAGAGATTCTGAGAGAGAGAAGGAGAGACTTCTGCATAGAGTCAACGCTGTGTGAAGTAGTTTTTGCTACTGAGCATCACTTTGCAGGTACTTTTGTTTTTGACCTTCATTACTTTGATTGCCAAGAAACTATGGGGGCTGCACTGATTCGGGGCGTCGTCCTGCGCCTGCAGATTCGGAGGCCACAGAGACGCAGAGAGAGAGTGGCAATCATGGCCAGATGGAGGAGGGCCAACAGGCCTCTGTACAGGAGACCTTACCCTCCCAGGGTATTTCATCAACAATTCTCCTACATTAATATGTCTGAGGAGCAGTGTTTGCGAAGGCTGCGCTTCAGCAAGGAGATGGTCACTGAGCTCTGCCACCTGCTGCAGCCAGATCTGCAGCCTCTACTGAGGACCAGGACGTCTCTGTTGGTGGTAGTGAAGATCACAGTGGTTCTGAACTTTTATGCCACGGGCTCCTTTCAAGCAGCTACTGGGGACATCACCAATATCTCCAAGTTCGCGGTCCATTGCTGCACCGTCAGGTCACAAATGCCCTCTATAAAAGGAGACGACAGTACATCTCTTTCCCGATGACCCGGGCCAAACAGCATGAACGTGCATTGGGCTTTGCGAGGATAGCGGGCTTCCCCATAGTGCAGGGCGCCATTGACTGCACGCGTGTGGCATTGCGTGCACCGCATGAGAATGCAGAGGATTTCCACAACTGAAAGGGATTCCACTCCTTAAACGTCCAGTTGGTCTGTGACCACAGACAGCTGATACTGTCAATGCTTGCTATCCTGGCAGCAGCCACGATGCATTCATCCTGTGCCAGACTGCTGTGGTAGAACTTTTTCAGGCACCGCATCACCCAAGTGGTTGGCTCCTCGGGGACTAGGGTTAAACACTGTGCACCTGGCTGATGACACCGCTCCGTACCCCCAACACCCCTGCTGAGCTGCAGTACAACGAGAGCCATCTCGCCACCAGGAACATCATTGAGCACTCAAATCGGCGTGCTCAAGCAAAGGTTCCGCTGTCTGGACCACTCAGGAGGAGCCCTGCAGTACTCGCCTGAGCGAGTCTCCCTCTTCATAGTTGTGTGCTGCATGCTGCATAACCTGGCAATCCTCAGGACCCAGCCAATGCCACCAGGCCTTGGGGCACCACCGGAGGAGGAGGAGGAAGAGGAGGAGGATGATCATCAGCAGCACCAAGGCGGGAGGAAGGCCCACAATGTAGAAACTGGAAAGGCCATCCGTCAACGGCTGATAGCAAGCCGCTTCGAGGCCACTGCTGAGGAAATGGTTTCTGCCATTGAGAACAACATGAATGAAACCAACCCACAACCCCTAAGCCGGCCAAGGCAGCAATGATTCCAAAGGCCAAACATGTAAATTTTGAATACCAAAACTTACTTATTTTACAAACTCTGTGTGTGTCATTTCTTCATGATAAACTAATAGAAAGAAACACAAAAACACAGTCATTAACATAACTGGTTCTCACAACCTGGAGATAATGTCCAAAACACTAAACAAAAGTTTGACCACAAACCTTGGCCTTTAATAAAAAATTGACCAACATTTTGTCACACCTCCTACTTTTTGCCCTTCGAGGGTGATCTTCTTCCCTTGCGCACTTCCCCCCTTCCCACCCTACTGCTCCTCCGTAATGGGGGCCCAGTGGCTGCAGCAAGGCTGGTGGAAGGCTGCTGAATTGTCAGAACCTGAGACTGCAGATGCCCTTGAAGGACGGCCACGACCAGCTCTGGGCCTGGAGGGCCCGGCTGCAGACTGCACCAACTCTGCATGGGCGGCAGCAGTCTGGGCTACAGGCAGTGGCAAGTGCAATGGGGAAGTGACAGTGGTGGCAGCAGGAATGCTGTCATCTTGAGAGAGGACAGCAACTCCCTGCTCGACCGACACACTGGCACTCCCACGGGACAGCACATCAGCATCCGGAGCAATCTGCTGGAGCACTGATTGCTGGTCTGCTGCGGCACGGTGAGAGCCCCGAGGAAATGTGTCCGAACCAGCGACGATGGCAGCAGTCAGTGCTTGCGTGGCCTCAATCTGAGTCTGCATGAGAGCAGTTCGAGATGGGGTCATGGCAGCCAGTGACTGAATTGCAGCACTAAGCTTTAGCGTGGCATCTGCCTGTGCTACAGCGAAGTGCTCCACACTCCTTGCCAGTGATTCATGCATTCGGGCACCCTTCCCACTGCACCCATGAGCTCAGTGTGCATATCCACTGCCTGGGTGTTCATTTCAGTGGTGGGCCGCTCCTCCTCTGCGTCCAGTGCAGCAGGACTCGCTGGCCTACTCTCCCTCTGGCGAGAAGGCCCCCAAGCTTCCCTACCCCCATCGCATTGCTGCAGCCCGCTGGGTCCTGGAGCTTCACCCTCATCAGACCCTTCCCCCCTGCTCCTCTCCAGGGAAGACGTGTTCCCAGTGTGGACATGGGCTTCGTCGGGAAAGGGTGGTGCTGATGCTCCGGCTTCATCTTCCTCCTCGCCTGCAGCTTCACTCTCACTGGCAGCTTAAGGGCCCGTCTCCTCAGTTGGTGAATCACCATCTGAAAGCAGGGAGGTACAAGAGTGGCTTTAACGTGAGGACAGGGGGGCAGTAATGAGTACAGCAATTTAGTAAGTTGGATTGAAAGTGTCAAAGGCTGGTGTTGTGAGGGACAAGTGGAAGGAGAGAGGACAAAAAGGTGATGACCTTACCATTGCTGTCTAGAACGGGGTCGGCCTCTCCAGGGGCGACAGGACCGATCACCTGGCTTGCCACAATCCTGTGGACGCGTGCCTCAAGATTGCTGAGGGGTTGCAGCTGAGGCCGCCCTCCACCCGTCCATTGCTGCTGTCTCCTATTATGAGATAGCTTGGCCTGCAAGAAAAAGAACGGCGTCTGAGTAAATATACAGCCATGGTCTTGCCTGATGTACCTCCTATAATTGAATAGCCGTTACTCTATGCAGCCATGGTCTTGCCTGATGTGCCTCCCATAATTGAATAGCCCTTACTGTATGCAAAGTGTGGAATGTGCATGTGTGTTTCATGAGAGGGCCATAGGTGTTGGATGAGTGTTGGCCATTGGGGTTTTAAGACCCTCTGGCCATAGAGTGAGGTTCAGATGGAGGGATGGAGAGGTATTGAAAAAAAGCCACTCACCCTGCTGACCCGAGTGAGGTCGTTGAACATTTTTCTACATTGTATATGGGTCCTGGGCACCATGCTCCTGGAGGAGACGCTCTGTGCCACCTCCCTCCACACTCTTCTGTACTCGTGCAGCAAAGGCCTCCTGCCACTCTCAGGGAAGAGTATAGATCTTCTGCACTCCACTGCGCCAACCAGAGCCTCCAAGGCCCGCTCGCTGAAGCGCTGAGCTCGAACTCTCACCCTCTCCATAGTCCTTGGCTGGAAGATTTAGGCACAGGTCTCTCCAGGACGAGATTCAAGGCTCCAATGAGCGGGGTGTGGCTGGAGAGCAAGTTCGATCCTCCCCTTTAAGAACTGTCTGGCGCCAGTGTGTCTGTGTTCCATCGCTAACTGACATCACTTGCGCTGCGCCCGCGCGCTGAGTTAGCGCCTCGCTCCTCAGCCTTTGCGCCTTAAGACAGGTGTGTAGCGCCTGATTTAGTGCTCCAATCACCTCCAAGAGCGATGAAAGCCAAGTTTGCAGTCGGAGGCGCTAATTAGCGCCAGCCACTAAACTTTGCGCACGGCCGATAATGGCGCCCCAAACGGGGCAATACTGAATTTTTCCCCCAAAAAGCTTTAGTAGTTTTTTGTATTACTTTTATATTGCTTTTACTGGCGTAAGAGTTTTGTGGGCATTCACTGGGCAATAGTTGCCCAACTCTGCACCAGCGAATATTCATTACCTGCGGATTTGTGCGGTCTGTCGAGCTGAATCTTGACAGATCGCAAGTTCCAGGTTATCACGCATGCACATCGCATGCGGAAACCCAGAACTTGCGGGGCACGTATGACCGCGTACGGAACATCCGGGCCTTATTGCAGTCTAAGAGTAGTTAATTAGGTAAATTTTTCATACATAACAGGGTGCCTTCTTGGGGACCAGATAAGCATCTCACACACTGTCAGGACACAAGGGAGTCATTTTGACTTTGGGTGATATCGATGACTTCAATGGAAATAAAAATAGGGAGAGATTTATAACAGATGGCTGAATCAATATTGCCCTTTTTACACTATTACCCAAAGACAAAAGTACCGCCAATGAGTGTCTTGCTCATTTGGCGCCCTGATGTGACACTGCAAAGGCCATGGATGGAAGTTTAAGCAATTGAAAGCTGGTGATCAATATTATTAATGCCTATCACTTAGGTGGACTTTACGTCTGCCAATGCTTGTTAAGGTGTGGAGATGCCGGTGTTGGACTGGGGTGGACAAATGTAAGAAGTCACACAACACCAGGTTATAGTCCAACAGCTTTATTTGAAATCACAAGCTTTCGGAGCGCTGCTCCTTCGTCAGGTAAAGTGGAGAGATGCATAAAGACACAGCTTATATAGTCAGAGAATAATGCCAGATGATTACAGGTAATCTTTTTAACTGCCATTTAGCAAGATTACCTGTAATCACCTGGCATTATTCTCTGACTATATAAGCTGTGCCTATATGCATCTCTCCACTTCACCTGACGAAGGAGCAGCGCTCCGAAAGCTTGTGATTTCAAATAAAACTGTTGGACTATAACCTGGTGTTGTGTGACTTCTTGCATTAATGCTTGTTAAGCAATCCATCTGAACAGTTTTCAACATTTCTCCCCTTATACAGAGAGACACAGACAGCGTTTTCAGAAATCCAGTAAAATGTTACAACAGGGGCAAGCTACAAGTGTCCATGAAAAGATGCAAGTGCTGATTTTCCTGGCTCCCCTCTGGTTGGACAGATGCAGGATGCCCAAAGTGCACTAAGCCTGCTCCGAACTCTTTACACCTAATTTGGGTGGTCCAGACTATTAGTGTGATCATGTCTGGCCACGTCTACAGCGAAGTCTTTCCTCCTAGCCGGCCCTTGTGTTGGAAAACAGATGTGAAAAGAGGAGCCTTAGAGGCCTGTGGTTGTGGACCTGTCTGCCTCTCTTGGGGATATCTGGCTGCCATTGGAAAAAGCCAGAAGATCTCCACGCAAGAATGTGCCGGGATTCTGAAAATACGTAGGCCAATTAGCTTGTCGGCCTTCTTCTGGTTGCTGCCTGAACCCTCATGACATTTTGAACTGCCAGGAGCTTTCTCCAATTCTAGCAGGGTACAGAGAAAGCTGCCTAAAATGTGTGTTTCCTTGGCAACCAACACCTCGTGCACTTTATGTTTGCCATGGCTGGCATCAATTGTCATTGCTTCCTCGCCACACAAAACAGGCTTGCACCATCATCATGTTCCAGCAGCGTGGGCTTCACCACCAGCTGCCACAGTTCGTATGACTGCTGCTCAACTGAAGAAACCACACCGGTGAAAAGTTCACTCTGCTCCCAGCTCACACGCTAACATTGTGACCACTTGGGTACTTCCCTGGAGCAGGCAAAACACGTAAGGCTACTTCATCATAAATGAGGCGGAGCATTCTGTCACACCAAATACCCCAACAAATTGAAAGCAAGTCCCTGGGACAAAATAACCGTGGCAGCTTTGACTGTATTGCAAGATAAGTACCCTCCAAGTGCCTCCACATGATCCCCTGTGTAAGATCAACATGCTGAAACTCTCCCAGACCTCCTTGGCTCACATTATCTACGAACATACGAATTAGTTGCAGGAGTAGGCCACTCGGCCACTTGAGCCTGCTCCGCCATTCAATAAGATCATGGCTGATCTGATTACTCCACATTCCTGCCTACCCCCGATAACCTTTCACCCCCTTGCTTATCAAGAATCTATCTACCTCTGCCTTAAAAATATTCAAAGACTCTGCTTCCGCTGCCCTCTGAGGAAGAGAGTTCCAAAGACTCATGACCCTCTGTGAGAAAAAAATTCTCCTCATCTCTGTCTTAAATGGGCGACCCCTTATTTTTAAACAGTGACCTCTAGTTCTAGATTCTCCCACAAGAGGAAACATCCTCTCCACATCCACCCTGTCAAGACCCCTCAGGATTTTCTTTGTTTCAATCAAGTCACCTCTTACTCTTCTAAACTCCAGTGGATACAAGCCTAGCCTGTCCAACCTTTCCTCATAAGGCAACCCGCCCATTCCAGGTATTAGTCTAGTAAACCTTCTCTGAACTGCTTCCAATGCATTTACATCCTTCCTTAAATAAGGAGACCAATACTGTACACGGTTCTCCAGATGTGGTCTCACCAATGCCCTGTATAACTGAAGCATAACCTGCCTACTTTTGTATTCAATTCCCCTCGCAATAAACGATAACATTCATTTAGCTTTCCTAATTACTTGCTGTACCTGCATACTAACCTTTTGCGATTCATGAACTAGGACGCCCAGATCCCTCTGCATCTCAGAATTCTGCAATCTCTCACCATTTAGATAATATGCTTTTTTATTCTTCCTGCCAAAATGGACAATTTCACATTTCCCACCTTATACTCCATTTGCCAGATTTCTGCTCACTCAAACATTGGGGGTAAGGTACTTGTTAAGTCTGTGTGTTCTAGTTGTAATTACTAACACAGACTACAAGATTAAAGTTCAACAGGTCTTTACTGGTTGGAGGTCAGGACTATACTAAAATACAATATTACTACACAGTGCTTATATACCGGTGGTCACCACCGGTATTACGTATACAGCAGCCAGAGAAAGTAGTACATCTCTTAAGGTGGAACAGGCTTAAGTTCTCTTAAGGTGGAACAGGTTACATACACCACAATCCTCCCTTTTTAGCTTAACAGTCATATCCCCATTTAACATAACATAATAACATATATAACTTCAGGTATAAACAGTTCAAAGGTTCAGTCTCTCAGGAGGCCTTCTGATTCGGTTTGGATAACACCTTTCAGTGGTCTCTGATTCCTGTTGCTGAGGTGACTCCTCTAGTTGGTCTCCCATGCATTGGGTGTTATCATCCTCAGGTACGTTCCCTGCCGAGGTAGATGCTTCAGGTTCATTAACGTCTTCCACAGTTGTCTCTGTCGCAACCATGGGTTCGACCCTTGCTCTCGATTCTACCAGTTGATCCGCATGACGCCTTATCACATTGTTACCAATATCTACTGTGTACATTAGAGGTCCTTGTCTGGCCCGAATTGTTCCGGACTGCCATTTTTCGTTTCCATAGCCCCTTGCCAACACTGGTTGTCCTACGACGAAACTTCGAGTGGTCTTGTAATTAATATGCCGGAACTGTTTGTTTTCCACTTCCCTCCGCACATTTGGTTTTAACAAGTCCAACCTGGACCGCAACCTCCTGTTATAAAACATCATGGCAGGACTTTGGTTAGTCACTGCATGAGCGGCGTTTCGATATGCCATTAGGAAATTGTCCACCTTGTGCTGTAGCGGAATCTGATCATCGTTCATGGCCTTTATTGCCTTTTTGAATGTTTGGACAAATCTCTCGGCCAACCCATTTGTCGCCGGATGATATGGGGCAGAGGTATAATGTTTCACCCCATTCTTCTTTAAGAATTTTTGGAATTCTTCCGACACGAACTGTGGTCCGTTGTCCGAACAGATCTGTTCTGGCAATCCGTTCCTTGCGAATATTGTTCTTAACACCGCAATTGTCTTTTCTAAAGTAGTGATATTCATCTTGATTACTTCTGGCCATTTGGAATGTGCGTCCACCGCAATTAGGAACATGGAGTCCATGAATGGACCAGCAAAGTCAATATGTACGCGTTGCCATAGGGCTGAAGGCCATTCCCATGGGTGTAGTGGTGCGATCGGAGGTGCATTTTGCACTTTTTGGCACCCAGCGCAGCTTTTCGTCAACTCCTCTATCTGTTGGTCAATACCCGGCCACCATATGTAAGCCCTAGCAAGACTTTTCATCTTAACTCCCCCCAGATGACCTTCATGCAGTTCTTTTAGAACTCTTTCCCTTAACTTGGGAGGAATAATCACTCTTGTCCCGTACATCAAAGTACCATGGCAGACGGACAGCTGGTCTCGCCTTGCCGAGAATGCCGGTAACAGAGGATCACCACGTGTTGGCCATCCTTTCACTGTCACCTCGTAGACTCTGGACAGTGTCGGGTCGTTCCTGGTTTCTCTTTCAATACTTGCATTGGTGACTGGTAAACACTCGATGATGGTCGAATGAAATAACTCAACAGAGTCAACTTTCGTTGTTTCTTCTTCCTCAGGTAGTGGCAGGCACGACAGCCCATCAGCATTGCCATGCTGCTTCGTACCTTTGAATTCTATTTGATATTGATGTGCCCCTAGGAAAAGGGACCATATCTGGAGACGCTGTGCTGTCATCACTGAAACACCCTTCTTAGGGTTAAAAATGGATACCAACGGCTGATGGTCTGTCAGAAGTGTGAATTTTTGGCCCTGCAGGTAATGATTAAACTTCTTCACTCCCCATACAAGGCTGAGAGCCTCCCTATCGATCTGCGCATAGTTGCGCTCAGCAGAGGTCAATGATCTGGATGCAAACGCGACTGGCCTTTCCGTGCCATTTGGCAACTTGTGTGAGAGTACTGCCCCAATACCATATGGAGAAGCATCACAAGCCAACCGAATAGGCAGTGTCGGGTTGAAGTGAGCCAACACTTCCTCTGAGGTGATCAATTCTTTGCTTTTGCAAAATGCCTTCTTACAGTTTTCGCTCCATTCCCATGGTACCCCCTTCTGTAAAAGAGCGTTTAGCGGGTGCAGTACCGTGGATAGATTTGGTAGAAATTTATCGTAATAGTTAATCAATCCTAGAAACGACCTCAACTGAGAGACATTACCCGGAGCGGGAGCCTTTACAACTGCCTCTATCTTGTCAGGAGACTTATGAAGCCCCTCCCGGTCAATGACATGACCACAGTACGAGATCCGCTTCTGGAAGAACTCACATTTCTGCCGATTAACTTTAAGTCCATACTCTTTCAGTCTGTTGAGCACCAGTTCCAAGTTTGCGAGGTGTTCTTCATCACCATCACCTGTAATCAGAATATCGTCCAGGTAACATTGTGTGCCTGGAATTCCCTGTAATACCTGCTCCATGGCCCTCTGCCAAATTGCTGGAGCCGATGCCACTACAAAAACCAGCCTATTGTACCGGTACAAACCTCGATGCATGTTGATCGTGAGGTATTGGCGTGACTCTTCTTCAACCTCCATCTGCAAGTACAGTGCGCCAGGTCTATCTTGGTGAAGTGTTTCCCGCCAGACAACGAAGCAAAAATATCCTCAATCCGCGGAAGCGGATACTGCACCGTGTGAAGCACCGGATTAACGGTGATTTTGAAATCTCCACAGATGCGAACCTTCCCTGGTTCTCCTGGCTTGTTGCTCGAAGGACGTTTCATAACGGGAACAATGGGCGTAGCCCACTCACTCCAATCTACCTTAGACAGTACACCTGAACGTTCTAGCGCTTCCAGTTCCGCTTCTACAGTAGGTCGTATTGCATAGGGTACCGGTCTGGCTTTAAAAAATTTTGGTTGTGCATGTTCATCAATCTTGATGTTTGCCGTAATTCCTCTCAGTGTTCCCAGTCCCTGCTGGAACACCGCTTTAGCATCATCCAATATTCTGGACAATCGTTTATGTTTGACATCTGTTTCCCCGGAATCTACCGTTAGTGCCTTCAAGGAGTGCCAGTCCATATTCATTTTCCTAATCCACTCCCATCCCAGTAGTGGTGGACCTCCTTCAGGTAGCACATATAAGTCCATTACTTGGCTTTCTTCACCCTTGTGGACCACTTTTACCTCTATCTTTCCGATGGGGTACACTCTTTGCCCCGTGTATGTTTTCAATATAATCTCCGTATCCCGTAAGGGAATATGTTGGAATAACCTTTTGTAATCTTTCTTATTCATGACCGTCAATGCCGATCCAGTGTCCAATTCCATCTTTACTTGGACTCCTGCTATCTGAAGGGTGACCCAAATTGTCTGGAGATCTGCATCCTTACCAACGTTGTGTACTCTTAAGCTACCCAGTTCATTACTGCTAGCGTCTGAATCTGACTTCTGTTCGGTCGAACTGTTCTTTGTCACCTTGTGTACCTTTATGTATTTTCCTTGCGGTGACTTTTTGTTGCTGGCCTTCTTTCCTGACCGGCATACTTTAGCTATGTGGCCAAGCCTGCCACACGTTCTGCATTCTTGGTTTTTAAACCAACACTGGTTCTGGTCGTGCGTTGTCTTTCCACAACGATAACATTTTACAGTACTCAAACCCAATTTATTTGTACTGAGTTCCGGTGACCGTAGCTGCATTACTGCCGTGCCTCTCGCTGCGGCTTCGTGTGCTGCTGCCATAGTGACCGCTTTCTCAAGCGTCAGCTCATTCTCCTCGAGCAGTCGCTTTTGTGTATCTTCTTTTAATAAACCACACACAAATTTATCTCGTAGCGCCTGTCAGTCTCGTTCCAAACTGACAGTACTTTGCTAGCTTACACAATTCCATTAAACATTCAGCATTGCTTTCATCCTTCAGCTGCCTTCTGCTGTAAAATTTAAATCGTTCCGCTAGCATCAGCGGCGTGGGGTTTAGATGATTTTTCAGGTCAGTAACAATCTCCTCGAACGTCTTATCCGCCGGTTCATCTGGTGATAAAAGGTGTTTCAATTGCCCGTATGTCTTCGCACCCATTAAGTTTAATAATGTTAGTGCTTTCTCTTCATCTGGAATTTTATTTGCTTTACAATAATTTTGTATGCGTTCTACATACATGGCCCAATCTTCGATGTCGCTATCAAAGGTATTAATGTTCCCATGTTTAGGCATCGTTGCAATTTAATTTATTTTAATTTTTATCCAAGATGGCAGCTTCCCGCTCTTGTCTTCGTCCTCCGCCTACAAAATGGCGGTTTTCCCGCGCTTGGCGGTCTTCACCCGTCCCCCGACGCTGTCTCCGCTTCACCACGGCTCTCGCGCCTTCAGTTGCCCCAGACGCTGCTCCTTTTTAGCCCGAATGCGGCCCGGCCCTTATCACCAGCCGCGATCGATGTCCCCGCGCTGCGCCTTTCGGCCCGAATGCGGCCCGGCCCTTATCTCCGGTCGCGATCGATCTCACCGCCCTTATTCCTCCGTCTTCCCTCCCCGTCTGTACAGCCAACGCGGCCGACTTTCTGCTCGCGTCGCTGACCGGCTTACCCACCACCGAGGAAGAAAGAAGATAGCTGACAGCCGCTTCGAGTTCAGGATGTCTTCTGCACTCTGTTTTCTCGATGTCTGCGAGCGCCGTGTCTTCCAGCAGGGTGATGAGGGTGGAAGCCTCTCTTCGACGTCTGTTCTGTGGACGAAGCCGCCATGGATATAAACTGCCGCAGGGTAAGAATCGGACTCGTCGCCACTGTTAAGTCTGTGTGTTCTAGTTGTAATTACTAACACAGACTACAAGATTAAAGTTCAACAGGTCTTTACTGGTTGGAGGTCAGGGCTATACTAAAATACAATATTACTACACAGTGCTTATATACCGGTGGTCACCACCGGTATTACGTATACAGCAGCCAGAGAAAGTAGTACATCTCTTAAGATGGAACAGGCTTAAGTTCTCTTAAGGTGGAACAGGTTACATACACCACAGTACTGACTTGGATAGAGAACTGGTTGGCAGACAGGAAGCAAAGAGTTGGAATAAACGGGTCTTTTTCCGAGTGGCAGGCAGTGACTAGTGGGGTACCGCAGGGATCGGTGCTAGGACCCCAGCTATTCACTATGGCCTAGAAATTCAGTGCCCTTAGCGCCGATTTTGCGGCGCTAGAGGGCCTAGCGCTGCAATTGGCGCCGGCGCCGAAATTGCCTGGGGCCCTTCCGCCGCGGTAGACCGGTAGCGCTGCGCCGGCACCGATGACGTCATCGGTGTGCGCAGCGTCCCGGTTGCCATGCCGACGGGCCCCAGCGCCGAAATTCAGTTGCGGCCGCCTCGCCCGTGGCAGCCGCAACTAAGACTCTGGCAACAGAGTCTTACATGACTTTGCGCCGGCGCATTAAAGGCCCCGCGGCGGCCGGCCGCTTTCCCGCCGGCCGCCTGGCCGCAGCTCCCTCCCCGGACTTCCCCCCCCCCCCCCTCCGGAACAGAAGCAAGCCCGGCACTTGTCCGAGGTGCTGGGCTCATTTTTAAAAAGATTTTCGCGGGCCGCGGCCGGGTGCAGGCAGCTCCTCCTTAAGGGAAGGAGGAGGCCTGCACTTCCCGAACCTGCCGCACCGCAGCGGGCGCCGCAGCGCCGGAATAGCGCCGAAATTCAGCGCGTTGCGCCAGTTTTCAGGCGCAAACAGCTCTCAGCAGCGCCGGCAGCCGTTTGGG
Source organism: Somniosus microcephalus (assembly GCF_052327205.1). Classification (NCBI taxonomy): domain Eukaryota; kingdom Metazoa; phylum Chordata; class Chondrichthyes; order Squaliformes; family Somniosidae; genus Somniosus; species Somniosus microcephalus. Next base: position 417,837,769 of record NC_140987.1, on the reverse strand, counting down.
CGCAGAACTATTGAATTTTGGGCCCGACCAGCGCGACTTAGCTCCGGCACTAACTTCCGGCGGTAAAGCCCTGGCTGCGCCAAAACTCAATTTCTAGGCCAATATATATTAATGATCTAGACGAGGGAACTAGATGTAATATCTCCAAGTTTGCAAATGACACAAAGCTGGGTGGGCGTGTGTGCTGTGAGGAAGATGCAGAGAAACTCCAGGATGATTTGGACAGGTTGGGTGATTGGGCAGATGCATGGCAGATGCAGTATAATGTGGATAAATGCGAGGTTATCCACTTCAGTGGCAAAAGCAGGAAGGCAGATTATTATCTGAATGGCAATAGATTGGGAGAAGGGGAAATGCAACAAGACCTGGGTGTCCTTGTGCACCAGTCACATGCAGGTGCAGCAGGCAGTTAAGAAGGCAAATGGTATGTTGGCCTTCATAGCGAGAGGATTCGAGTACAGGAGCAAGGATGTCTTGCTGCAGTTGTACAAGGCCTTGGTGAGACCACACCTTGAGTATTGTGTGCAGTTTTGGTCACCTTATCTGAGGAAGGATGTTCTTGCCATGGAGGGAGTGCAGTGAAGATTCACCAGACTGATATCTGGGATGGCAGGAATGACGTAGGAAGAGAGATTGGGTCGATTAGGCTTATATTCGCTCGAGTTTAGAAGAATGAGAGGGGATCTCATTGAAACTTATAAAATTCTAACAGGACTAGACAGACTAGATGCAGGAAGGATGTTCCCGATGGCAGGAATTCAGTGGCCATTGCTCCGGCTGATTACTTGGCAGCATCAAATGTATAGTAAAAGCTCCCACCTAACAGATGATCACTTTCCTCAGGCAGAAACTGTTGCTCAGTCCATTTCCAGCACAGATTCTGCAGGCTGCAAGTCTTTCCAGCAAAGTCACCATCCAGTCTCACCTCATTGAAGAACTCGCTCACCATTGACAGATTGCTTCTGTCACTGTACTTCACCTGCCATCTATTCCATCAACATGGGTGCCATTTATATTGTCTCACCTTGGTCCTTAGAATCCTACCACGGTCAGCCCCAACACCAGCAGCACCAGGCACACCAGCAGCACCAACAACAACACCAACCTTCTCCGCAATCACCTGATGCTGCACAGGACACAAGGCATCAGCACCCGAGCACATTGCTGTATGGGAGGCCAGGGATGGCCTCATCATGGCCACATTTACTTAACTTTACACTGTACACCCATATGGCTGCCACATGATGCGCCAGGTTGGTACCATTACACACCAACACCATAAAACATCCCTATATCCCTTCTTAATTCTTATGGCAGTCTAAGTGTTTATTCATTATTCTTTAAATAAACTGGAGAAAGGTGAAGCCTGGTATGAAATATTTCATGTTTCATGTTCATATCATATAGTAATATATAAATATTGCTGTAATACAATAATATAGGATTTTATTCACTGTGGGATTTAATTTTATTTAGTTGTGCTATGGGTAACATGTTTGTATAAAATTCCTTTGTGTGTTATTTTAATGAAGCCAGTTTAAATTGAAATCCATCAATGAGTGTTACAGTGATTAAATGACCTTGGCACAAATGTGGAGGAGGTTGCCACACACAAGGGTATGCCATTTGAGGTGAAACGGAAGGGAGTTTGCAAGTCTCAGACAATGACCAACAGTGGAATTAACCTGTATGCAACTATATTGGTAATGAAAGAGACAGTGGTCCCATTATATAAAAAACACAATAAATACACGAGTTAATAACAGTGTTAAAATAGTGCACTAAGGAAGTTTAGGCAAGAACATTAACCAAGCAGAAGAAATTAAACCCCTGTGGCTACATCATGGCTGGAAAATTTCTCTTGCCAAGTAGCCTGGGGTTAGTTACTTCCCACTTTGAAGAGTTGAAACCGAAAGAAATTAACCATTTTTTCAAATAACTTCAGTGAGTTTATCCCTCCAGCTCCAATTTTTTACTGTTTGTTAGTCTGTGTTCCTCACTGTGACCAGTTGCCAGTCATGCCTAGCCCCTGCTTAGCATCTTATTTATATAAAAAGAATATATTGTCTTCATTGTTAAATTTAAGCTACTGTAACTAATGATCAAGTCACAGCTTTGAGCAAGTGAAACGTTAATTCAAGCAAATGAAAAAATATGGTATTTATTACACACCAGTGGAGATTATGTCTACTGCTGACTAAATGTAACAATATCATAAATAAATGCATGAATAATTCCTCTTGTAGTTATTACTAGCAGAATTATAAACGCTAGAAATAATGGCCAGAGCAAATCTTTACACATTTGTTCATGATATCGCTACACATAACAACTAGGGTAAATTACTCCACAAGTGACTTCCATAGTACGAGTGCTGTGAAACTCCTCTCAAGCTAGTTTACATATAGACAGGAACTTTCAGAACATAAGGCTTAATTTTACCGGTGCTCAGAGTGGGGGTTCGGAGACGGGTCCGCTGTCAAAATCGAAATGATTGACAGCGGGTTGGGAACCCACTGCAATCCTGCCTCCATATAAGTTTCCAGATTTCAGAACAGACCCAACACCAAGCGGCGGGGGAGGCATTTAAGATACTTAACTGCTTGTTAAGTGCTTGTTTACTACTATTTTGCCAGCCTTTTTCTATTTTACCACATTCTTAATGGGGTTCACGTCGTTCGGAGATCACGTCAGGTAAGTAGGTCGGGTTTTCTATGTCTCCCTATTGCTGTGAATAGGTGACAACAGCAAAAGTGGTATGAAAGCTACTATTTCACAGCTGTTCACTTTCCAATGTCAGAAGCTTGATCCTTCAGGACTTGGAAGACACTTTTGAGCTGTATGCAGTTTGGAAGTGTTTGGAGTAAACTCTCTATCCACTGTCACCTCCTTGGAGCAAGCTCTCTCACCATTGACAGATCGCTTCTGTCATCTCAACTTCAACTACCATCTATTCCAGCAACATCGGTGCCCTTGAAAAAGTATCACTTTGGTCCTCAGAATCCCTCCACGATCAGCCCCAACACCAACATCACCAGGCACATCAACATCACCAACAACAACACCAACCTTCTCCGCAATCACCTGATGCTGCACAGGCCAGAGGGCATCAGCACCTGATAACATTGCTGCCCGGGAGACCAGTGATGGCATCACCATGGCCAGATTTACTTCATTTGACGCTGTACACCCTGGCTGCCATATGATGCACCAGGTTAATACTACCCCAAACCAGCACCATAAAGCATTCCTACAATGACCAAGCCATTCCTTTCACACTCATCACCATTGCGGGGGATACCATTGTGTCTCACCATTCACTGCAACTCACTAAGCCATTCCCAAAGGTGAGCACAGATCTATCCAATAAGGCAAAGTGTTGAAATTAAAGATTTCAATGTTTGACAATACATTAACAGAAAATTTACATGAACATAACATAAAACACCCAAGTGCCTACCCTTGTGTGTTGTTAGTTGGTATGATTGCACTAGGATGAGGGTGAGTGTGAGGGGTAGCTAGTGAGATGGGGAAGTGATAATGTAGATAGAGAGGGATGGGTGGAGGTGCAAGGTAAGTTGGTATGAGTAAGGATGTGCAGGAGTAGGGTAGGGAAGGCAGAGTTATGGGGATGTGATGAGTGGCACAGCAGGATGAGGTTGAGTGTGGCTTTGCAGTAACGTTTCATGATCTACTGAGATCATTGAAAGATTTGCGCCACTGCAGCCAGGTACTCCTGACAACATCCCTGCTTGTGCCCTCCTGTGCAATGTGCAACCAGACTGCATTGGTGTCCTGGGAAGGTCTCTTCCACCTTTGGAATGGAAGAGAACCTCCCTGCGTTCTGCATATGGAGGGAGTCATGCAAGAGCCTGGGTGCAGCCCTTGTGCAGTGTTTGTCAGTGTTTGCAGCACCTCAATGCTGCAGAACACTGACAGAACAACTGTCAAAATGAATGTGGACATGGTCCCTTTAAGGAAACCGGCTGATGACACGTCATCAAATGACATCACCAGACCCACTTCCTTTTAAGTGGCTGGGAACCCCGCAGGGCGGACTTAACACGCCCTATTAACGGAAAATCCTTTTCACAGAGCAGCTGCAGCCGGGAGCAGGAGCGGAACCCGCCAACCACGTCTCCCGCCGCGATCCCGCCTCTGCTGGCGAAATTGCGGCCATAGCTTATACTGACATCCAGATAAGGCTGGGAGAAAATAATGATTGTTTGATGATCAAACTCTTTAACCCATAGAGAAACCCAAAACAGAAATGTTCTACTATAAATATTTCTTCTTTTCTGGACTATGCATTTCATACTAATTCATAGAATAATGAGCAATATTATTTACATATTTCAGATAACATTTAGGTTTTTTTAAGAATAGCAGCAAACAGACTTTTTTGTACAAATCTAAGCATATTAAAACTAATTATAAAATTGTATGGTGGATGAGAGACTACATTTCTTTGGACAGGTATTTTGTCCCAGAAATCAGAATAAAATACCAAGAAATGTATCAAAAGGTGCCTCCATGGGTTATAGATAAGAAACAAGTTTATTATTAACCATGTATTTTATGTTTTTTGTTAATTAACTCATTATCACTTCATCACATGCTTGCATTGAAAATTTCTCTCAAGGTATGCATTTACTTTATTTTATCTATTCACTTATCTCTCACATTTTCACACAATTTTTCTGTCTTTTTCTTTTAAATGCAGAAATAGACCATCTCATTGAATCAAATGTCATCTAGGCATTACTGTGTACTTCTCAGTAACACCTGTATCCTTCCTGTTTAAAGATTATATAAGTATTGTAACATCTACATAACAGTTCGCTAGTTTGGCAAGGCTACTCTTCTAATTAAGAGCCTCACTTTAGTTAGGGCAGAACAAAGGCTTGTTTTGCGCAAAATAAATATTGTGAAAATCTAGCTCTTAGTGTTTTACTGTACTGCTATTGGTATATGGACTACTTAAATATAGTTAAAATGTGTGATGATGTAATATATATTTCAATAGTCTAGTAATATAAGAAATATGCGTATTTGAGATTCAAATGTAGTTTAGTTGTGAAATTCACCACTCAATTATGGTTCTAAAGAGCCACAGGTGCAACAAGATTTGACAGTCTCCAGTTTGTTCCCTATGGATAAAATAACAGAATATTATCCCAATGAGACAAAGCCTCAGACAGTAGTTATAATATTTACAAACAATATAGTGTTTACGATAGACCCCCAAATAGTGAGAAGGAGATAGAGGAGCAAATCTGTAGGCACATTTCAGAGAAATGTAAAAATAATAGAGCAGTATTAGTGGGGGACTTCAATTACCCTAATGTAGATTGCAGAAAAAACAGAGTAAAGGGCAAGGAGGCTGAAGAATTCCTAAAATGTGTACAGGAGAACTTTCTTAAACAATATGGGGGAAAAATTTGGTTGATTAGCGCCTCCCGTTAGTGCCCTAATGGGGCGCAAAGCAACTAGCGCTCGGGCGCGGCGATGTTTGCGCCGCTCGCAAAATTGACCAGACATTTTGCGGCAGCGCTAAACACTACCGCCACTCCTGCAGATCGTGACGTCAGTCGAGCGTGCAACGCCCCGGTAGGACCCTGGACCAGATATTGAGTCGCGCCCCCTGCCTTTCCGCCTGCCGCTAGCAAAGACAGGTAGAGGGGAACGTTTTGCAGTCGGGAAGGGGCTGGAGTAGCGCTATTTAAAGGCGGCCGCTTCCTGCCTTTTTTTGTCAGCGACATTTTTGCACCACGCATTCTGACAGAGAGATTCTGAATGAGAGAAAGAGACTTCTGGAGAGATTCAATGCTGTGTGAAGGAGTTTTTGGTACTGAGCAGCACTTTGCAGGTTTATTTTGCATCGATTTATAAGAGACTGTGGGGGCTGCACTCTGACCTCTTTCCCTGGGTCTCTCCATTGTTCTTTCCAGCAGAATTGATGTAAAGGTCTCTCCAGGCCAAGATTCAAGCTGCAATGAGCAGGGTGTGGCTGGAGAGCAAGATCGACCCTCCCCTTTAAGAACTGGCCGGCACCAGTGTGTCTGTGTTCCAATGCTAACTGACATCACATGAGCTTCGCCAGCACTCTGAGGTAGCGCCTCGCTCCTCGGCGTTAGCACCTTGTGAGAGGTGTGTAGCGCCTGATTTAGTGCTCCAATCGCCTCCAGGGGCGATAGAAGCTAAGTTTGCAGCTGGAGGCGATAATTAGCGCCAGGCACTAAATTTTGCGCCCAGCCGATAATTGCGCCCCAAACAGGGCAATAACAAATTTCTCCCCCTATGTTTCTAGCCCAACAAGGAATGAAGCAACACTGGATCTAGTTCTGGGGAATAAAGTAGGGCAAGTGGAGTGTGTTTCAGTGGGAGAACCTCTGGGTAATAGTGATCATAATATAATTAGGTTTAAAGTAGATATGGAAAGGGACAAAGTAACATAAAAGGTGAAAATACCCAACTGGAAGTGAGCCAATTTTGGTGATTTGAGAAGTGATCTAGCACAGGTGGACTGGGAAAAAAGATTGGCCAGGAAAACAGTAAGTGATGGCAGGCCTTCAAGGTGGAGATAGTTAAGGTACAAACTAAGCATATTCCCATAAGGAGGAAAGATGGGGCACCCAAAGCTGGAGCTTCCTGAATGAAAAAGGAAATAGAGGTTAATATAAAACAGAAAAAGGAGATTTATGATAAATGTCAGGTACCAAATACAGCAGAAAACCATAGAGCATACAGAGAGTACAGGGGGAAGTTGAAAAAGGATATAAGTAGGACAAAGGGAGAGTATGAGAAAATATTAGCAGGTAACATAAAAGGGAACCCAAAATTTTTTTATAAGCATATAAAAATTATAAGGATAGTTAAAGGAATGGTGGGACCGATTAGGAACAAAAATGAAATCTTCTTCAAATCAAATCAACTTTTATTGTCATTGTTAGTGCACAAGTGCAGTACAACGAAATGTAGGCTTGCAGCTCCCGAGAGTGTACATTTAGATTAAGACATTTAAACATTCAACATACATTTGGCTTGTAGTATATTAACATAAACATAACCATAATAAAGTGCATTGGCAGATGTGCAGGCTTTAGAGTTTATTTGTGGAGTTCAGTAGGATGATAGCCCTGGGAAAGAAGCTGTTCCTAAATCTGGTCGTACGGGTGCGAATGCATCTGTAGCGTCTCCCAGATGGCAGGAGGGTGAACAGACTGTGGCTGGGGTGTGTAGGGTCTTTGATGATGGACCGTGACCTCCGTAGACAGCGTTTCTGGTATATGTACTCTATGGTCAGTAGTCGGGTGCCGGTAATGCGTTGGGCAGTTTTGACTACCCGCTGCAGGGCTTTCCGGTCATAGTAGCTACAGCTGCCATACCATACTGTGATACAGTTTGTCAGGATGCTCTCTATTGTGCAGCGGTAAAAGTTAGAGAGGATCAGGGGTGACAGGTTACATCCCTTCAGTCTCCTTAGGAAATATAGGCGCTGCTGGGCCTTCTTCACCAGAGGGGAGGTATTGAGGGACCAGGAGAGGTCTTCCGTGATGTGGACTCCAAGGAACTTAAAGCTGTCCACCCTTTCCACCACAGCCCCATTGATGTGGATGGGGGTGTGACTTCCACCTTTAGACTTCCTGAAGTCCACAATGATTTCTTTGGTTTTCTTGATGTTAAGGGCCAGGTTGTTATCAGCGCACCACTTCACGAGATGCTGGACCTCCTCCCTGTAGGCTGACTCATCGTTGTTGGTGATCTGGCCTACTACCGTGGTATCATCCGCAAACTTGATGATGGTGTTGGAACCATGAACAGCCACACAGTCGTGGGTGAAGAGGGAGTAGAGGAGGGGGCTCAGCACACATCCTTGTGGGGCCCCCGTGTTCAGGGTCGGGGGGGGGAGGTGTGGTTACCTAATTTGACAGACTGGGGTCTGTTTGTTAGGAAGTCCAGGGTCCAGTTGCAGAGGGAAGTGTTCAGGCCGAGAGTTTGGAGTTTGGTGGCCAGCTTGTTGGGGACGATAGTGTTGAATGCTGAGCTGTAGTCTACAGAGGGCATGACTGAGGTACTGAATGAGTACTTTACATCTGTCTTCACAAAAGATAATGGTGAAGTTAATGTTGGAGTAAAGGAGGGGGGAGTAGAGATATTGATTAGGATGAAAATAGATAGAAATGATGTGTCGGCATCACTCAAAGTTAACAAGCCACCTGGTCCAGATGGGATGCATCTTAGGTTGCTGAGGGAAGCTAGGGTGGAGATAGCAGAAGCTCTGACCACAATCTTCCAATCCTCCTTAGATATGGGGGTGGTGCCAGAGGACTGGAGGATTGGAAATGTTACACTTCTGTTCAAAAAAGGAGCGAGGGATAAATCTGGTAACTACAGGCTAATCAGTCTAACGTCAGTGGTGAGAAAACTACTAGAGACCATTGTCAAGGACAAAATTAATTCTCACTTGAAGAAGCATGGTTTAATAAGGGACAGCCAACATGGATTTGTTAAAGGCAAATCGTGTATGACTAACCTGATTGAGTTTGTGGATGAAATAACAGAGAGGGTTGATGAAGGTAGTGCAGTAGATGTATATATGGACTTTCAAAAGACATTTGTTAAAGTACCTCACAACAGCTATTCGGAAAATAGAAGCACATGGTATTAAAGGGACGGTGGTAACATGTACAAGGATAGGAGGCCGAGAGTAGTGCTGAACGGATGTTTTTCTTACTGGAGAGAAGTATGCAGTAGAGTCCCCCAGGGCTCAGTATAAGGACCATTGCTTTTCTTGTTATATATAAATGAGCTGGACTTGGGATAGGGAGTACAATTTTGAAGTTTGCGGATGATACAAAAATTGGCAACATAGTAAATAGTGAATATGATAGAAGTAGACTTCAGGAGGACATAGACAGACTAGAGAAATGGGCAGACATATGGCAGATGCAATTTAATGCAGCTAAGTGTGAAGTGATGCACTTTGGGAGAAACAGTATGGACAGGTAGTATAATCTGCTACTATTTTGAGGGGGGTGCAAGAACGGAGGGACCTGGGAGTGCATATTCAAAAAATCTTTGAAGGTGGCAGGGCAAGTTGATAAGGTGATTAAGAAAGCGTATGGAACACTTGGTTTTGTAAATGGGACACTGAATACAAAAACAAAGCAGTCTTTACAAATCTCTGGCTAGGCCTCAGCTGGACTACTGTGTACAATTTGGGGCACCACACTTTAGGAAGGATGTCAAGACCATGGAGAGGGTACAGAGGAGGTTTACCAGGATGATACCAGGGATGAGGGAATTCAGTTATGTGAAGTGATTGGAGAAGCTGGGCTTGTTCTCCTCAGAGCAGAGAAGGTTAAGGGGAGACCTAATAAACGTATTCAAAATTATGAGAGGTTTTGATAGAACAAGTAGGGAGGAATTATTTCCTATGGCAAGTGGGTCAGTAACCACAGGTCATCGATTTAAAATAATTGGCAAAAGAACTACAGGAGAAATGAGGAGAAATTTCTTCACACAGAGGGTTGTTACATAGACTTCAGTAAGGCTTTTGACAAAGTCCCGCATGGGAGACTGGTCAAGAAGGTAAGAGCCCATGGGATCCAGGGCAATTTGGCACATTGGATCCAAAATTGGCTTAGTGGCAGGAGGCAGAGGGTGATGGTCGAAGGTTGTTTTTGTGAATGGAAGCCTGTGTCCAGTGGTGTACCACAGGAATCAGTGCTGGGTCCTTTGCTGTTTGTAGTGTACATTAATGATTTAGATATGAATGTAGGAGGTATGATCAGTAAGTTCGTAGATGACATGAAAATTGGAGGAATGGTAAATAGCGAGGAGGGTAGACTCAGCCTACAGGATGATATAGATGGGTTGGTCAGATGGGCATAACAGTGGCAAATGGAATTTAACCCTGAAAAGTGTGAGGTGATGCATTTTGGGAGGACTAACGAGGCAAGGGAATACACAATGAATGGTAGGACCCTAGGAAGGACAGAGGATCAGAGGGACCTTGGTATGCATGTACATAAATCCCTGAAGGCAGCAGGACAGGTAGATAAGGTGGTTAAAAAGGCATATGGGATACTTGCCTTCATTAGCCGAGGCATAGAATATAAGAGCAGGGAGATTATGATGGAGCTGTACAAAACACTGGTTACATCACAGCAGGGTGGACCTGATTGAGGTGTACAAAATTATGAGGGACATAGATAGGGTAGATAGAAAGGAACTTTTCCCCTTAGTAGAGGGGTCAATAACCAGGGGCATAGTTTCAAGATAAGGGGCAGGAGGTTTAGAGGGGATTTGAGGAAAAACTTTTTCACCCAGAGGGTGGTTGGAATCTGGAACTCACTGCCTGAAAGGGTGGTAGAGGCAGGAACCCTCACAACATTCAAGAAGGATTTAGATGAGCACTTGAAACGCCATAACATACACAGCTACGGACCAAGTGCTGGAAAATGGGATTAGAATAGACAGGGCTTGATGGCTGGCATGGACATGATGGGCTGAAGGGCCTCTTTCTTGGCCCTCCCCTCCAGGGAGCTGTCCCCCAAGCTACCCTTTCCTCCTGGCCTTGCTGCAGCCCACTCGTCCCCAGTGCCTCACTCTGTACAGATCCCGCTACTATGCTAGCCTCTAAAGATCATGTAGTGCCAGTATCTGAGCTGGTGCCTGCGGGTGAAACATGCAGTAATGAGGCGTGTTCTTCCTTCTCCTCTTCTCCCACCTCGCTCTCTGCCGTCCCCTCAGGGTCAGGCTGCTCAGATGCTTACTAATTATCTGAAAGCATAAAGGCACAAGAGTCAGGTTAAGGTGAGGGAAGGGGGGCAGGAAGGGAGAAATGCAAGCATACAGCATGATTAGCTGAAAAGTGTGAAACGCTTGTGGGGTGAGGGGGAAGTGGGATGTGAGAAGAAGGAGTAGGGATGAACATACTGTTGTTGTCCCCAAGGGGGTCAATGTCACCAGTGGCCATGGCACCCACCACCTGGTGCCCAATGATTTGCAGTTCTCAATTCTCCAGAGCAGACAGTGGTTGGGTGTCGGCTCGTCCCCTACCTGTGCGCTCCTGCTCCCTCCTGTTGTGAGCCACCTTGGCCTGCAAGAGAAAGGAAAGTGTGTGAGTGAATGTGGAGCAATATGTTTGGGTGATGTGCCTGCTAGAGTTGAATAGTTGTCATTGTGTGCAAGGTGTGAAATGTGGGTGTGAGTGTTAGTATGTAGAGATTGTTGGTGGGTGTGAGCTGGAGGTGTGGTGGTTTGGGCAATGTGTGAAGATTGTGGTTCAGGTGGTGGTATATAGAAACATAGAAGATAGGAACAGGAGTAGGCCATTCGGCCCCTCGAGCCTGCTCCGCCATTCAATGAGATCATGGCTGATCATCCAAACTCAGTACCCTGTCCCTGCCTTCTCCCCATATCACTTGATCCCTTTAGCCTTAAAAAATATATCTAACTCCTTCTTGAATATATTTAATGAATTGGCCTCAACTGCCTTCTGTGGTAGAGAATTCCACAGGTTCACCACTCTCTGGGTGAAGAAATTCCTCCTCAAACTGTCCTAAATGGCTTACCCCTTTTCTTTAGATTGTGACCCCTGGTTCTGGACTCCCTTGCCATCGGGAACATCCTTCCTGCATCTAGTCTGTCTAGTCCTGTTAGAATGTTATAAGTTTCAATGAGATCCCCTCATTCTTCTAAACTCCAGCGAGTATAAGCCCAATCGACCCAATCTCTCATCATACGTCATTCCTGCCATCCCAGGTATCAGTCTGGTAAATCTTCGCTGCACGCCCTCCATGGCAAGAACATCCTTCCTCAGATAAGGCGACCAAAACTGCACACAATACTCAAGGTGTGGTCTCACCAAGGCCCTGTACAACTGCAGCAAGACATCCTTGTTCCTGTACTCAAAACCTCTCGCTACGAAGGCCAAAATACCATTTGCCTTCTTAACCGCCTGCTGCACCTGCATGCTTACCTTCAGTGACTGGTGCACAAGGACACCCAGGTCTTGTTGCATTTCCCCTTCTCCCAATCTATTGCCATTCAGATAATAATCTGCCTTCCTGTTTTTGCCACCAAAGTGGATAACCTCGCATTTATCCACATTATACTGCATCTGCCATGCATCTGCCCAATCACCCAACCTGTCCAAATCATCCTGGAGTTTCTCAGCATTCTCCTCACAGCACACACGCCCACCCAGCTTTGTGTCATCTGCAAACTTGGAGATAATACATCTAGTTCCCTCGTCTAGATCATTAATATATATTGTGAATAGCTGGGGTCCTAGGACCGATCCCTGCGGTACCCCACTAGTCACTGCCTGCCACTCGGAAAAAGAACTGTTTATTCCAACTCTTTGCTTCCTGTCTGCCAACCAGTTCTCTATCCAAGCCAGTACCTTGCCCCCAATCCCATGTGCCTTAACTTTACACGCTAATCTCTTATGCGGGACCTTATCGAAAGCCTTCTGAAAGTCCAAATACACCACATCCACTGGTTCTCCCTTATCTATTCTACCAGTCACATCCTCAAAAAATTCCAGTAGATTAGTCAAGCACGATTTATCTTTTGTAAATCCATGTTGACTTTGTCCGATCCTGTCACTGTTTTCCAAGTGCTCTGCTATTACATCTTTTATAATGGACTCTAGCATTTTCCCCACTACCAATGGCAGGCTTACCGGTCTATAATTCCCCGTTTTCTCTCTACCACCTTTTTTGAACAGTGGGGTAACATTAGCTACCCTCCAATCCATGGGAACTGTTCTAGAGTCTATAGAATTTTGGAAGATGACCAGCAATGCATCTACTATTTCTAGGGCCACTTCCTTAAGTACCCTAGGATGTAGATTATCAGGCCCTGGGGATTTATCAGCCTCAATCCCGTCAATTTCCCTAACACCATTTCCCTACAAATACTGATTTCATTCAGTTCCTCCATCTCATTAGACTCTATGTTCCCGACATCTCTGGGAGGTTATTTGTGTCCTCCTTTGTGAAGACAGAACCAACGTATGTATTTAATTGGTTTGACATTTCTTTGTTCCCCATTATAAATTCCCCTGATTCTGACTGCAAGGGACCTATGCTTGACTTCACCAATCTTTTTCTTTTCACATATCTATAGAAGCTTTTACAGTCAGTTTTTATGTTCCCTGAAAGCTTACTCTCATACTCTATTTTCCCCCTCTTAATTAATCCCTTTGTCCTCCTTTGCTGAATCCTAAACTGCTCCCAATCCTCAGGGTTACTGCTTTTTCTGGCCAATTTATATGTCCTCTCCTTGGATCTTATGCTATCCCTAATTTCCCTTGTTAGCCACGGTTGAGTCACCTTTTTTGTTTTATTTTTATGCCAAACAGGGATGAACAAATTCTGTAGTTCATCCATGTGATCTTTGAATGTTTGCCATTGCATATCGCATTTGTTGAAGCATTTACTCACCCTGACCACCCAAGTGAGCTCATTGAATTTCTTCCTGCACTGTATGTGAGTCCTGGGGACCACAGTGCTGCCCAAGATATGCTGCACTACCTCCCTCCACACGGTGCAGAAGACTTGAGGCGAGGGCCTCCTACCACTTTTTGTGTCGAGCACCACCCTCTGTCTCACCACAGCGAAAATCAATACCTCCAATGCTTCATCAGAGAATCTGCAGGCTCTCTCCCTGGGGCATGGATCTACCATGAGCACACCTGGTTCAGTCCTCCGGCTCCTTCTCCTTGTTCTGATTCTGCTTGCTGAGGCAGCTGCACAGCCAGCAATGCTGAGAATGAGGTGCTGTAGCATCAATGAAACTCTCCTTTAAGTAGTGAAAATAGCCCTGGCAATGATGAGTTGCGATTAGACTGCACCCGATATTGGTCCTACCCTTTAAGTCTAACGCCAATGAGCTTGGGTTTTAATACTTGGTTTAGGAGTCCAATGATTTTATTGAGCAGTGAGCATGAATTTCTCATGCAGTCTAAAGCATTTGCGCCTGGCGCTAATTCTCCAACTTTTCTACTGACACTGCCCATTCCTTGGCTATAATGAATTTCTTGTCCTCTGATTCTATTTTAAGGCAGTAAGAAAGGTTGCCTTCTACTGTCATCCTTTTGTACCCCAATCAGTACAAGAACATATTGGCCCAGAAATTCGGGTCGGGGGCTTCCCGCGGGTGTAAGCCCCTGACCTGCACTTACCTAGCGCGCCGGCTGTTGAGCTGTGGGCCCCCGTGGAATTGCGATCCTGGGCCTGCTCCAACTGCCGGTGCGCAGTGCTTGCGTATCCCAGGGGCGCAGTTAGTTCGATGCGCCCCCTGGGATCACGTGGGCCATGGGGAGCCAATCGGAGCAGGGAAATGCCCATTCATAAGTTTGACAGGAAGAGCTGTCAAAACTTAGAAATACCACAGGCCCCAAAACATCACTAAATCTTCAAATAATTTTTTTTTTAAATCACATTTTTTAAATAAACTATAAATTACATGAAATAACTATTTTAAACAATAATTGAAATTTTTGAAAAAAATAATTTTATTTTCTAACGGTGCTAAAAATAAACTTAACTTTCTTTAAAGTATTTAAAAATAATAAACCTGTGGAAAAAATGTTTCAATTTTAATTAATTCACCACTTACCTTGTAAAAAGCAGGCGCAAATGTTTAACTTCTGGAGACTTACCCTCCCGGGAAAACCTGCAAAAAAAAACTAAGTTCGATGCGCATGCGCAGCCTCTCCTGCACACGCGTTCGAACTCTGAACCCATTCTTTCAGGGGAATGGAAGTGCCAGTTTTCCGCGCATGCGCATTGCATGCAGGAAACCGGCACTTCCATTGGGCCTACGGGTGAGTACCCCATGCGTACTCACCCGTGGAGACCCGAAGTTCTGGGCCAATATTCTTTTATGAAATGAGTTAAATTAGTAGATGCGGGTTTTTGTAAATCCTTTTCTTTGTACTCGAACATAATTTAAATAGGAATTCAATAGAAAGTCTAATTGTGGACAATCTGGATGATCACTTGTGTTTATGGCCAAGTTTTGTTCACTGCTGAAAGGAGTTGCTTTTAGCTACTGTTCTCCCTTCCAAGTTAGTTTGCTTCATTTCCATGATCTTTCTCTATCAAGAAGGGAATAGTCTAGCGCAGGGCCATCTCCACTGATACTCGTATTGGTGTTCCTTGGTTGACCCATTTCGAAGAATCGGGGAAGGGGTCTCCTCATGTTTTCTAGGCTTGTTAGTCTCCCTCCAACTGCTGAGTCTGACAAACATGCCCACAGGAAGCACAAGTATATTTGTTAGCTGAAGCCGATATTCCCACTTGTTTCCCCTATTTGAGATTCCAACATGTTCGTATTATAGCTCCAGAGTTTTTCCAGGCGCGTGCTCCCCGCAATTTTCTGTCTGTTAAAACTGATGGACAGAAAAACGTGGTGAGCGAGTGCTTGAATTCCTGAAACGCACATCCAGCAAGTGAGGCTTTGCATTTGGAGCACAATTTTCTGCAAGAGTGTAATTTGCGAACAATTGCGGGTGTTCAGAGCTAAGAACTGTTTTCACAATAAGGTTACTGATAAAATGCTAAACTCTGATTGGAGTGGGTAATTCAGAGAAAAACATGTGTTTCAGCATTTAGCTCCTGGACATAAATGAAAATTGAGTATAATGGGAAGTAGCTTCGCCTCAATTTGCATCTTTCTCCTCTTTCGCCTCCCAAGTTTTCTTTGATTTTATGATCTTCTTGGGCCTTCCAAATTTTCAGTTTTCGAGAGTGTAAGTAGAGAGCGGGTATGAAAAATTGAATTTTCACACCAAGCAGCATGTTAACACTAGGGCCAAGAAATTCGTGTTCGCCACGAAAGTTGCCGGTGTCACCAGCAACTGAAGTTAATGGCCGCTGAAAATGGCTGCAACTCTTAAGAAGAAATTTGTCTGGGGGGCTGGAGATTGGTGGCGCAGCGCTAACCTTCCATGCAATGCCCTCCTGGTGACGTTAGTGGAAACCTCCGAGGTGAAGTTCCCATCCTGAAGTGGCGTTCGAGCGTCGCATAGCCTCTGGGAGCAAGACTGTGGAGCTCACAAGGAACTGTGGGCAATCAAAAGGGCTATGAATTAAAGGAGCAATGCAGTCAGAACTAATACAAATTAAAATGCAGTGAAAAAATGCAGTTTTCAGCCCTTACTACCTTTCAAAAAAATAATTAACATTAAAAAGAAGTCCCAAATGTGATTATTCAGCTCTTAAAGCTGACTTCCCTTCCGAACCTAAAAAAATGGGAAAACTGCTTTAGCACTAACACAAACGGCTCAGCAAGCCAGGGAAGGGGCATCGAGGGTCTCGCACGCAGCACTCCAGCTTTGTGCAGGGTGTCAACACTACAAGGGTGGTCCTCTACCCACGGGGCCAGGAGGCCCTTCAGAAAGAACAATGTGGGAGTACATCACCGAGGCTGTCACTGCCAGCTGTGTTGCCCCCACCACCTGGCTCCAGTGCCCAAAGAAGCTTCATGATCTCAGACCACTGGTCAAGGTCAGTAAATGCATCTTCAAAAGCCATCACCTACCAACTGCACCACTTGCCTCACACACTGCTCAATGCATGACCTCCACCCCCAATCACTCACCTACCAACAATCTGCACCAATCGCAAGGCACATCTCCCATTCCTACCCTCACCTCACCCCCTTGGAGGAGATGGTGCTGGGCATTCTTGGCAGGGGCATGGTTGAGCCCTTGGCCAGTGACAGGGCTGAAAGGATACAAGATGCTGGTATCCTCATACATTATCTTCCTTCTCGCATGCACCGCTCACTTTCCCACCTTCCCTTCACCACAACTCTACCCCTGTGCCTTCCTCATTTCACGCACCCAAGAAATGCATCCTGCCCAGGTAGACCAAGAAGAAGGAGAGGAGAGTAAAAAAGAAGAAACATAATCATTTGATTTAACACTCCCAGCCACCAGCTCCTCGAGGTCGACCAGCAAGGCCATTTTCAGTGTCCCCCACTGAAAGTCAGCAGCCTTCCACCAGCCATGCTGCAGCCACTGGGGTAGCACTGTGTGACATCAGTAGGATAGGCAAAGGCACACACAAAACAGTCGCTAAGAGAATGCATAAGGGTAATGAGTTGATGTCATATTGGATGGGTAGACGTATAAAGTTGGCTTTTATTTCAGTATTGTGGCCAAGAGGATGTTGTGATAGTCAGTAACAGAGGGAAGGTAAGGTTTGGGAAAAATGTGATTGAGGTTGTGGTCACTGGTACTGCAGGCAAATGATTCCATCCCAGATATCCCAGCTAGAAAGGGGCTGTCTGGGTTGTATCCTTCCAAAATACAGCAGGGGGCTAATATTTGCTATACCCATTCTTCTCATTATTTTTCTGCACAGCATTATTATCAGAGTTCAGCCAGCTTGTTGTTCTTTAGCCCTTTCTTGTAATTTCCAAGAATTACCTTTTACTTGACCCTGAAATGTTAAACACTGCAGTAGAAACTGATCAATAGTCCTTTCTGACCTTCAAATACACATCCAGCACTGGGTGTTCTCCTGCATTTCAGTTTTATTGAGCCATTAAGTCAAGTGCCTGTGCTCTGAGTTTGAACACAGCTCTGCTGGCTCTTATCAACATAATTACTGCAATTGTATTTTAAGCATTTTTGCCAACCGTGAAGAGGGCGAGGGGGGGAGTTGGTGGTAATTTTTCTCTAGCATTTAGAAATTGATTGTTCAGACAGCCATCTACCTTTTCCAAAATGTTCATCTGGCAAGTGTTCTTCACTTTTCACTGGAGCACTGTACGTTAGGTAACAGAAAGAGTTCTCATTGAAAATAGATTGCACAGTGCATTGATCCTTTGTAGTATGTAATCAAAACATAACCAATCCCATCTAGCAGGGTTCTCCATTCTTCAGCAGTTCTGTCAGACTGCCAGTCAATGCAATATTCCTCACTGTTTAGTGAAGAAAAATAAATTGGTTATATAACCATTTGTTCATCGAAATCTCCAAACCAGAGAATTGCATCCAGATGCTGTGATGTTCGCTGTGTAAAGGCCTGACTACATCTTGGATATTACAGTTACAGTTATGTTCCTCCCCTTATTTTCAATGGATGAGTTCAATTTCAATCATGTTCTTTGCATTATCTGTTCAACTATGGCATCATCCAATGAAGTGGAAAGAGAGGAGCAGCAATGTTTTAACAACAATATTTACTGCCAGCGTTAAGAAATGTGAACTTTTGAACAGGTTCAATGAGGTTAAATAAATTTAAAAGTGCCTTATTAAGAGGCTCGTTTACTTTCAAGTGACTGTGATGTCTTCTTTGTTTCTAAAGCTCTAATTACCATGAAGAGATGGTTAGATCCATTAAATTCAATCTCAATTACCTCGCTCTCTAATATAAATATGACACTGTAATTAAACAGCAGACCTTTCGTTTTATGTTTAGATCCCTCTCGGGGCGAATTGTTGGAGGCGTCTGGTGGTTCTTCACCTTGATTATCATCTCATCATACACTGCCAACCTTGCTGCTTTTCTCACTGTGGAGAGAATGGTTTCTCCGATAGAAAGTGCAGAGGATCTTGCAAAACAAACAGAAATTGCCTACGGAACGTTGGATTCAGGCTCTACCAAAGAATTTTTCAGAGTAAGTGTTTTTTCTTGGTTGGTATTCAATTGTTACTTTCATCCGTTGTGTAATTTTCATGTATAAAAAATAATAGTTATGTCGAATAAGGTATCAAGCTGTGAATCAGTTGAGAGTTGCAATTATCTCAATTTGATGGAACTAAAGTTTGAGCAGTTTGGCCTAGAAATTGGGTTGAGGCGCTAAACTGGCACCAAGTTCGCCTGAGCGCAGGATTTAGCGCAGCGTTCGAGTCTTCAGCGATCGTCCGATATTCACTTTCATTGCCCCTAGAGGGAGACGGGGCGAGGCTCGAGGCGCTCCGCGTCCCTCTTAGGGCACTGAAACTGAATATCGCAGCGCAACGTGCCGCAGCGCCACACGCTGCGGCACGGCACGCTGCGGTACTGCAGGCCTTCCTCCCATTGTTAAGGGGGAGGGGCCTGCAACAGCACGATTCCCGATCGCGAATGCCGGCAAAAGAGCCCGGCACCGAGGAGAAGTGCCGGGCTCTCGGGAAACAGCCGGCAATGCCGTGGGGGGGGGGGGGGTCAGGAGGCCGGGGACGGAGGTGCTGGCAGGCGGCCACCGAAAAAGGCGGCCGCCCCGCACCTCCACCTTAACTTGCGCCACTGCCGGCACAGTAAGGCCCCGTGAACCGGGCGCGGGTAGCGAACTGTGGCGTTCGCAACCAAATATCGTGAACGGGGCGCGAATGGGGCGCTGCGCACACCGATGACGTCATCGGTGGCGGCGCAGCACAAAAGGCTAACGCCACCATTATCGCCCCAACTCAATATCGCGGGAGGTGCAGCCAGTGGCGCTACAGCCACTGCCTGCCTCTTTAGGTGCTAACAAGTGGCGCTACTCACCCAATTTCTCCCCCTTTGTCTTTTATAAGTACTGCAGATTTGTTCTCTGTCTCAGAAGTCTGCCATGGTTATGTACAGTCAATAATGTAGTTCACTTCCAATAGTTTTAATTTGGAATTCCTATCACATTTCATGATTGGGAAACTCTTGCTTTGTGAATAAGATGCTTTTACAGGAAAACACCAACACTCAACATGTGGTTCTGACAATGCTGTTATCACACAGCCTTGTCTCTCTGTTTGACATTTGGTAGAACAGCTCACAGTTCATGGATTCTTGTTTGCTATTGAGAGAAAATGAATAAATAGAAATAGTAGTGTGCAATTATAGGAGCAAACTAGCCTTTTCTTAGGGTGGGATGACAGTTGCTGGAAGATTTTTATTTTCTTACAGCATTATATCAACAGCATGTATAGCTACAATAATAGACCAATCTGGATTGTGCCACCAACCATCTTCACAGCGAACGATGCCTCATTATGGCAAACAGAATGGGGACGCGCTGCTCCCTCTGTAAGAAACTCCTTCCTCATCGCCCAGCTTTGAGCTGACATGCCATCTATGGTGCTAGCTCGCGGATTTAGATGTGAGGTAGTAAGGTGTGCGGCAATGGTGATGGAACGGGATAACGAAAAAATAACAGACAAGATTCAAGGTGATCTCCAGAACACAGTTTTTTTTAAATTAGTTCTCAGGATGTGGGTGTGACTGGCAAGACCGGCATTATTGCCCACCCCTTGTTGCCGTGAGAAGGTGGTGGTAGGCCTACTTCTTGAATCGCTGCTGTCCGTGTGGTAGAGGTATTCCCACAATGCTGTATGGTAGGGAGTTCCACAATTTTGACCGAGTGATGATGAAGGAACGGCGACATATGTCCAAGTCAGGATGGTGTGTGACTTGAAGGGGAACTTGGAGGTGTTGCTGCATCTGCAGCCATGGTACACTGGTGGTGGAGGGAGTGAATGTTTAAGGTGGTGGATGGGGTGCCAATCAAGCGGATTGCTTTGTCTTGGATGGTGCTGAGCTTCTTGAGTGTTGTTGCAGCAGCACCCATCCAGGCAAGTGGAGAGTATATCATCACACTCTTGACCCGTGCCTTTCAGATGCTGGAGAGGCTTTGGCGAGTCAATAGGTGAGCCACTCAGTACAGAATACACAGCCTCAGTCAGGCCTGCTCTAGTAGCCATGCCATTTATGTGCTTGTCCAGTTGAATTTCTGGTCAGTGGTGACCCTCAAAAGGCATGAAAATATTGAGGGATTCAGGGCAGGTGAAAGCTGAGGCTTCCCCCAAGGTCAGGACGAATACCATTGCGTTCTTGTTAGAACTTGTCCCCCTACACTGTCACACAGGCATACATTTAATTTTAATAACATTGCATGCGGTATATTGCATTGGAAAGACTGTTCGAAGATGCTTCTTTCAAGCAGAATTTTGATTTATCTGGAAGAAAAGATTGATACCACAGCCAGTACCTCTAAAATAGCTAGCACCTTTGCTAAGCAGCAGCAGAGCTACACAAGCCCCAGAAGATGTATATAATGAGTTTGAGAAGGTAAATCATTGGGGAGAAGCAATAAGTGGCAGTGACAACTGAAAAGCAAGCACCCGTTGCTCAGGGAAGCACTTTTCCTGTGTCTGCTGCAACAGCTAGGGATTCTGACCTCATAGGGTGTGCTTATAAATAGATTGCTGTCCGATCTGAGCAGAATCACCTACAAGTCACTTGTGCCTGTGCAAAATACCCAGCAAGATCTGACAAGCAGTCCGCTAGCCAGATTTGTACATCACGAATGAACAGTTATCTGCACTGCAATCTATTGTGGAGTACTCGACAATTTCTGTGTCATCTGCATAAGTGGCACGGGTCTAATTGGGTGTATCTCTCATGAATGTTAAATGTCAGTGACAGGCCTGAATTTCAGTCAAAGAGTTGTAAGGAATACTGAATTGGACAAAAAGGACGAGATGAAACTTTATTTGTCAAACAAGATTTAATTGTTATTGAGAAACTTATATTGACCTCCGGGGGGGAGCTGAAGCAATCTGGGTCACACAATTGCTCCTATATTCATCATTGGGTTGTCGGATCAAGGAGCAAATCGCGATGAGGCACTTTATACACAAATTAAAAGGGCTACAGAACCAGGTAGTGCATGTGAAACGGGAGGTTTTAATGACCCAGTTTTCACTTGTCGGATAGTGGTCAGCCAAATATTGAGGAGGGGAGTATGGCTGCAATATTTGTGGATGCTTTTAACAATTGTTTTCTTACACAGCACGCTGGACATGATACAAGGGAAAATCATTTACTGGACTTAGTGATTAGCAGTGATCCTGAGATAGTAACAGACCTCCATATGGGGAAAGATCTGGGCAACAGTGATTATAAAATTATCAGATTTAAGTTGATTAGCCAAGTTACTGCTGTAGATAATTTAATATTCCTGCCAGATTTTAAGAGAGTTAAATTTGTGAGACTGAGAGAGGTTGGTGGGGAGGGTTGATTGGGGGATGATATTAGGTAGGGATAACGGTAGCACAGATGGCAAATGGAAAACTTTCAATGTCATACTTATGGTCAAGGAAGTCCTGTATGTTTCTCAGGTTAAAATGAGGATGTATAGTAGAACAAAACCAACATGTTTTAATGGTGATGTCTGTAGTGTATGTACCTTTAAGACAGAACTACTTTTACAGCTCCTGTATACTGTAGTACCGGCAGTGACCACACCTGTATATAAGCCTTGCGCATGCCTCTGTACCCCCAGTCTTGAGACTACCCTCCTCCAGTAAATACCTGTTTATTGTTAAGTTACAGCATCCGTGTGGTTATTGAAAAACATCATACTCTCAGAATCACGGATCTAACAGTGGCGACGAGTGTCGATTCGAATCTACCTGCAACTCTGCATTTCCCTTCGAGGATTCGCTCCGGGAGGGCGGTGTAAGAAAGTCGAGGCCAGGAACACGGGCGCCGACCACGAGCAACCGCCCAGTCATCCGGCAGAGAGTGAACAACGCAGGGGAGGCTGTGGAAAGCCGGGCTTGGTTCCCCAGCCACGACGATCAGCAAGAGACTGACGACAGGTCCAGCGCAGACCCTTCCCGGACAGCGGCGGCTGGAGCCAACCAACGGCGGAGAGAAAGCCGAGCAGCGTCGACGGGGTAAGACAGAGGGTGAAGTGCACAGGGCGCAGCCGGGGGTTGAAAACCGAGCGGCATCGAGAGAGAAAAAAAAACGGAGAGAGAGAGGGTAAAGCAACAGCCGGGTTCAGGACCAAGCGGCGTCGAGAAAAAAAAAAAAAGAACGCGCAGAGCACAGCCAGGGCTCAAGGGCTGAACAGTGTCCGCTGGGAGAAGAAGGGAGAGCGCGGGAGACGCCATTGAGCCGCAGAGAAGAAGGAAGAGCGTGGGAGATGCCATTTTTAGAAGCCGCAGCGGAGAAGAAGGGCGAGCGCGGGAAGGAAGGAAAGCGCAGGAGACGCCATTTTGTGCCAGCGGAGAAGAAGGGGAAGCGCGGGAGACGCCATTTTTGACAGTTAAATCACACCCAGGGATGCCGAAGAGTGGCAGTATCTCTACGTTCGACAATGAAGTCGAAGATTGGGCGACATATGTGGAACGTATTGAGGTGTACTGCAGGGCGAATGAAGTGCAAGATGCTAGTAAAGCACTGGCTTTGTTAAATTCCATGGGTGCAAAAACTTATGGGTTACTGCGAAATCTAATAACCCCAGAGAAGCCGGTGAACAAGAATTTCGAAAGCATAGTAGAAATCCTACAGGACCACTTAAACCCCACACCGCTGCTGATAGCAGAAAGATTTAAGTTCCATAAAAGGAACCAACACAAAGACGAAAGCAATGCTGAGTACCTAACGGAACTGCGCAAGCTGTCAAAACACTGCCAGTTTGGAGCAGGACTAGCAGATACGTTAAGGGACAAGTTTGTGTGTGGGCTACAAAGTGAAGGAACCCAGAAACGGTTTCTATCAGAAAAGGATCTTACGCTGGACAAGGCTTTCAGTATGGCAGTATCACACGAAGCAGCCGCAAGGGGCGCTGCAGAGATACAACGGAGACCGCAAGAATATGGCACCAATGAAATGTCCTGTGGAACAGGGAAGTGCTATCGCTGCGGCAGAACAACACAGGACCAGAAGGATTGTTGGTTCAAGGACCAAGTGTGCAGACAGTGTGGAAAAGCAGGACACATAGCAAGAGTCTGCAGGTCTGGGAAGAAAACCAACAGTAAGAAATCTCCACAGGAGAAGTACAAAAAGGTACACCAGGTGATGGACAGTGGTTCAGACGAACAGAAAAGTGACACAGACTCCGGAAGCAAGGAGCTGGGTTGTCTGAAACTACATAAGATAACCAAAATGGAGGATCACCAGACTATCTGGGTTACACTCAAGATAGACGGAGTCCAAGTGAAAATGGAATTGGACACAGGATCAGCCCTAACAGTCATAAACCAAAGGGACTACAAGCGGCTATTTTCACATATACCCTTGAAAGCTACAGAGATTGTCTTGAAGACGTATACAGGGCAAAAAGTCTACCCCAAAGGAAAAATAAGGGTGAAAGTGATATATAAAGGCCAGGAAATACCTAAAATGGATATATATGTATTGCCAGATGGAGGACCACCACTGCTAGGACGTGAATGGATCCGGAAGATACATTTAGATTGGCATTCCATACAGGCACTGAAGGTTAAGGCCAAAAAGGATGACGACGTCACACCTGGACGACTGTCAAAAATGCTAACTGACGCAAAAGAAGTGTTCCAGGAGGGACTCGGAACACTAAAAGGCATAACAGCAACGATTAAAATAGAGGAAAATGCAAGCCCAAAGTTTCTTAAGGCCAGACCAGTGCCTTATGCGATCAGACCAGCTGTCGAAGCAGAGCTGGAAGGGTTGGAACGTTCAGGAGTACTGTCCAAAGTGGACTGGAGCGAGTGGGCTACACCCATCGTTCCTGTAATGAAGAGGTCGTTGAGTAATACGCCTGGGGAACCAAAGTAGGTCCGCATCTGTGGGGATTTTAAGGTGACAGTGAACCCAGTCCTTCACACGGTACAATATCCGCTTCCACGAATTGAGGATATTTTCGCCTCGCTATTTGGAGGTAAACGCTTCACCAAAATTGATCTGGCCCAGACGTACTTGCAAATGGAGGTAGAAGAAGCTTCGAAACAATACCTTACGATTAACACTCATAAAGGTCTCTACCAATACAACCAGCTGGTGTTTGGGGTAGCCTTGGCTCCGGCGATCTGGAAAAGGGCAATGGATCAAGTCCTGCAAGGGATTCCAGGGACCCAGTGTTATTTGGACGACATCCTGGTCACGGGCGAAAATCACAGTGATCGCCTCGCCAACTTGGAGAAGGTGCTCACCAGATTAAAGGAGTATGGGCTACGAGCTAATCGCCACAAGTGCGAGTTTTTCCAGAAACAGATCTCGTATTGTGGCCACGTCATCGATGAAGAGGGGTTACATAAGTCCCCTGAAAAGATTCAGGCAGTAGTCAAGGCTCCAGCACCGGAAAATGTGTCACAACTGAGGTCGTTCCTCGGGCTGGTAAACTACTACCACAAGTTCTTACCAAATTTGTCCACGGTATTACACCCACTGAACACCCTACTGCAAACAGGGGTACCATGGAAATGGTATGACAAACGTAGACGAGCTTTCCAGAAGTGTAAAGAATTGATCACATCAAAAGAGGTGTTGGCCCATTTCAACCCAGCACTACCAATTTGTTTGGCATGTGATGCATCACCCTATGGTATTGGAGCGGTGCTGTCGCACAAATTCCCAGACGGGTTGGAGAGGCCAGTAGCCTTTGCGTCTCGGTCACTAACCTCAGCTGAGCGCAACTATGCCCAGATTGACAGGGAAGCCCTCAGCCTAGTATGGGGAGTAAAAAAATTCAACCACTATCTGCATGGGCAGAAGTTCACCTTGCTGACTGACCACCAACCACTTGTCTCCATCTTTAATCCTAAGAAGGGCATTCCAGTGATGACTGCACAACGGTTACAAAGATGGTCCCTGTTTCTAGGAGCGAATCAATATGAAATAGAATATAAAGGCACGAAACAGCATGGGAACGCTGATGGGCTATCGCGCCTGCCACTGCTTACTGTGGAGGAAGCACCAGCAGTGGACCCTATCGAGATATTTTATTCGTCAATAATTGAACGATTGCCAGTAACGAACGCAGATATAGAGAAGGAGACCCGCAATGATCCGACGCTGTCTCGGGTATATGATTTGACGGTGAGGGGATGGCCAACACATGGCGACTCACTGTTGCCAGCATTCTCATCCAGAAGAGAACAGCTGTCAGTATGCCATGGGACAGTGATGTATGGATCCAGAGTGGTGATTCCACCCAAGTTAAGGGAGAGAGTGCTAAATGAGCTACATGAAGGTCATCTGGGGGGAGTGAAAATGAAAAGCCTTGCTAGGGCTTATGTGTGGTGGCCAGGAATCGATCAACAAATCGAAGACCTAACTAAGAGCTGCTCAGGATGCCAGAAGGTCCAAAATGCACCACCACATGCCCCTCTACACCCATGGGAGTGGCCCTCCTCTCCATGGCAATGGGTGCATATTGATTTCGCTCGTCCATTCATGGACTCAATGTTCTTAATAGCAGTGGATGCTCATTCGAAGTGGGCTGAGGTGATAAAAATGTCCTCAACCACTACAGAGAAAACGATTGCAGTCCTACGGACCATATTTGCCAGAAATGGGTTGCCAGAGCAGATTTGCTCTGATAATGGACCACAGTTTGTGTCCGAAGAGTTTCGAAAACTTATGAGAAGGAATGGGGTAAGGCATTACACATCCGCCCCGTATCATCCAGCCACAAATGGATTGGCTGAGAGGTTCGTACAAACCTTTAAGAAGGCGATAAAGGCCATGTGCGACGATGAAATTCCACTACAGCATAAGGTGGACAATTTCTTATTAGCCTACCGAAACGCGACACATGCAGTTACCAACCAGACCCCGGCCATGATGTTCTTTAACCGAAGGTTGAGATCTCGTCTGGACTTGCTCAGACCAAATGTGCGAAGAAATGTTGAGGACAAACAATTCCAGCACATCAATGAGAAGCCGACAAGGAGCTTCAATGTAGGACAACCAGTCTTGGCCCGTGACTACTGAACAGAGAAATGGCAACCCGGAACGATATGCACAAGGCAGGGGCCAT
The DNA here is from genome assembly GCF_052327205.1 of Somniosus microcephalus. Lineage (NCBI taxonomy): Eukaryota > Metazoa > Chordata > Chondrichthyes > Squaliformes > Somniosidae > Somniosus > Somniosus microcephalus. The sequence goes on along the minus strand of NC_140987.1, from coordinate 417,811,030 downwards.
TAATGTACACAGTGGATGTCGGGGAGAACATTGTGAGATGCCACATCGATCAGATCTTAGCGTCACAGGAACGAGTCAACCCCATGTCTCGAGTACCTGGGGATGAACCCGACATACCGGTAGCATCTACCTCAGAACCAATAGCAGTGGAAACTGATGAACTACCCGATGAAAAGGGGCCAGAATCGCCTCTGCACCAAGAACGAGAACCTCAGGAAAGGCACTATCCCGAAAGGGTCAGGAAGCCGCCCCAAAGACTGAATCTATAAATGGACTATTGTTGTCTAATGTACATGTTAAAGTGTTAATTGTTATTTGAATATTAGGGGTACTACTAATCTAAAAGGGGAGGAATTGTAGTGTATGTACCTTTAAGACAGAACTACTTTTACAGCTCCTGTATTCTGTAGTACCGGCAGTGACCACACCTGTATATAAGCCTTGCGCATGCCTCTGTACCCCCAGTCTTGAGACTACCCTCCTCCAGTAAATACCTGTTTATCGTTAAGTTACAGCATCCATGTGGTTATTGAAAAACATCATACCCTCAGAATCACGGATCTAACAATGTCCAAAAAATAAATGATACTTAAGCGCAAGTATCTTACCAGATACAGGTTAAACAGCTTTCAATATAATAGGGACAGGTATAATACTCAGTTGAGGGTAACAAAATCTGAGCTCAGATTGCCCAACTGAGCAATGGAAAAGAGGAATGTGGATACATGTGGCAGTGACAGCATGGCATTTTATAATTATGTTTGGAGTCAAGGGGAGGAACTTAGTGGAGTTAATGGCCCCAATATTTCCACGGAGGCGGAGAGGGTACAGGGAAGGCTGAAAGCGGACAAGGAACCCAGCAAGGCCGGGGATGCAGAGGTCCTGCCAAACATAACTGCCCTTTTGAAAGCTTCTATTAAATCTGCTTCCACTACCCTTTCAGGCTATGCATTCCAGATCATAACAACTTGTTGCATAAAAAAATGTTGCTTCATGTCACCTCTGTTTTTTTGACCAATTACCTTAAATCTGTGTCCTCTGGTCATTCTGCCACTGGAAACTGTTTCTCCTTATTTACTCTATCAAAACCATTTATGATTTTGAGGGAGGAGACAGAGAGTTGGGATGAAGGGTTCATTCTCTGGTGGCCACTGGCAGTGTTAATCCTATGTGTGTGATAGTCTGCAGAATTTTCTGAAGCAACTAACATAGCTTTTGTAATTGCCTCCCTGCAAAATCTTAGCATCCAGAGCTAGTGGTCTTGTAAGCTTTTTATTTCGACTGGCTTTAAATTGACAGCTAGACCAATTCTTTTGAAACAATTTGGAATAAGTTTATTAAACACACACACTCATGCACATCAAAACAATAGCCTACTGGTATTTATGGACTCTACTCAATTACAACACGCAAGGTAATGGGTTAGATTTTCACAGACTGGTACTTCCCTGAGTCAAGCAATGCACGTGGCCTTTTTTCTTGCTTCTTGGTCTGGTCTGTAGAGGGAGCGGCTTCTTGTTCTTCCGTGTGGTCATCCAGAGAGAGAGAGAGAGCCTTTGGGTTCCTTGTTTTATATCTTTTTAAGCCCATTGTCCCTACTCTAAATTGCTAAGACCCCATGATTGGGTCTTAGATTCATGGCAGTTCTTGATTGGCTTTCCTTTGAACATGTGTCTGTCTGCAGCGGCTGGTGCCATTTCTTGTTTAAGTTAATTGTTGACACCTTTTAGTGGCTCTTGAGTTTCGATGGTATCTCTGTGGGGGGTTATCCTGTTATGCAAGTTTCCTTTGTTAAGTTTCACACCGTTGCCTTACCCAGGGGAGACCCATACACATCAAATTTATCTTTATTACATACATCTTATATTAATAGTCTCGAGTCCATCACACATACAAAACATATATTTTTATTTTTACAGATTCCCCACCTTGAGGGGGAAATATCCTTATTGACCCCTCATTTTGTTTATCTCCACAGGGCTCGCAGTTTTCTAAGGAGTTTTCTCATGTAGCAGATCATGATGATCCCCACCACTACAATTATGGCTTGTGCCAGTATCAGAAGCATTGAGAGGGTTCTGAGCCAGGGGTGTTGCCCTACATTATACATTGTTTCCCACCATGGGCTGGCTCCTAGCTTTTGTATGGCTCTGCTGTTGATGGTATTGTTCTGTGTCATCTGTATCTGTATCATGGTCCTGTGGGAAACAAGATCAGTGTAGTACAGTAAACTCTTGTTTAAACGGCACTTAATCATCTGGAATTCTTTAATAACCGGCAAAATAGATAACTGGTAATCTTACCGAATCCATCCAGCACTCGTTTTTCCGAGTCAGAGTTTCCCGCGGTGGCCGAGTTAGTCGGTGGTTTTTATTTTTTTTGTGTTAAAAATTGCCTACCGCTCTGTTATCCAGAATTTTTCATCAACCGGCACCATCCCGGTCCCGTAGGTGTCGGATACGAAAGAGTTTACTGTATTACTCTTTGGCAGTTTTTAACTGGTTAACATGATAACATTTCTTGTACTTAACGCCCTTTTTCTCCAGTAACTGAATCAAATAAACCGTGGGGTTCAATCGGTCTATAATCGTATGCGGTCCCCACCACCTGGGCTCAAAGGCATACTTCTTTTTCCCATAATTTGGAATAATTACGGTGTCCCCCACCTGATACTCAAAGGGATGTACTTGCTTGTCAAAGTACCTTTTAATTTGTCTTTTTGACTTCCCCAATTTCGTGGCCACAAATTGATTCATCTGATCGGTGTGATCTACCACTTGTTCCAGCCACTTGGAACTACATGGTTCTATTGTCAAGGGGCTAATTCCCGTTAGTGTTAGCTGGCCTGGCGTTCTCATGAGTCTCCCCATCATGGCCTGATATGGGGAGACTCCTGTTGTTTTATGAGGTCTGGACCTCATTACCATTAAGCACATTGGCAGCATGTTAGCCCAGTGAGTGGGGTGGTCCGCACACAATTTTTTTAACATTAACTGTTCCCCCTTTCGACCCCTCTGGACGACTGGGGGTGGTGGGCAATATGTAGTTTGTGTTTTATCCCCAACATTTCCTGCAGGTGGGTAAAAATCTTACCGGTAAAGTGCGAACCTTGATCACTGTTCACTTGCACTGGTACTCCCCACCTACAAAACACATGATTTAATAGTGCTTTGGCTGCCGTGATTGCGGTGTTGGAGCGGCAGGGGAATGCTTCGATCCATTTAGTGAATTGATCCACCACCACTAGGGCATGCTGAAAATTGCCTTGTGCCTGTGGAAGTGGCCCAATGAAGTCTATCTGGAGGTGAGTCGATGGCCCTTGAGGTGGGGGGGCACTTTGAAGCAAGGCTCAGTTAGTGCACGTGGGAGGAATGTGCTGCAGGCACAGTGGGCATCGTGCCACATATAGGTTGATTGTTTCCCTCATGGAAGGCCACCAAGCTGTGGATGCTACCTTATAGAAGGTTACCAGGGCAGAATAGTGCCCTGCCGTGGGGTGGGAGTGAAAGAGGGAGAGCAGTTCCTGACCCACCTCTGGTGGAACACACACCACCGGGCAGGCGTATGGCTTTCTTTTGAACATCAGCAACTGCTCCGCTGAGTCAGGAGCAGTGGCTAGTGTGGTATTGGGGGCCAGGCTGTCGGTTGGGGAAGGGGTCTGTCAGGGGCAGTGGCTAGTGTGGTATTGGGGGCCAGGCTGTCAGTTGGGGAAGGGGTCTGTCAGGGGCAGTGTCTAGTGTGGTATTGGGGGCCAGGCTGTCGGTTGGGGAAGGGGTCTGTCAGGGGCAGTGGCTAGTGTGGTATTGGGGGCCAGGCTGTCAGTTGAGGAAGGGGTCTGTCAGGGGCAGTGTCTAGTGTGGTATTGGGGGCCCAGGCTGTCGGTTGGAGAAGGGGTCTGTCAGGGGCAGTGGCTAGTGTGGTATTGGGGGCCCAGGCTGTCGGTTGGGGAGGGGTCTGTCAGGGACAGTGGCTAGTGTGGTATTGGGGGTCCAGGCTGTCGGTTGGGGAAGGGGTCTGTCAGGGACAGTGCCTAGTGTGGTATTGGGGGCCCAGGCTGTCGGTTGAGGAAGGGGTCTGTCAGGGACAGTGCCTAGTGTGGTATTGGGGGCCCAGGCTGTCGGTTGAGGAAGGGGTCTGTCAGGGACAGTGGCTAGTGTGGTATTGGGGGCCCAGGCTGTCGGTTGGAGAAGGGGTCTGTCAGGGGCAGTGTCTAGTGTGGTATTGGGGGCCCAGGCTGTCGGTTGGGGAAGGGGTCTGTCAGGGACAGTGGCTAGTGTGGTATTGGGGGCCCAGGCTGTCGGTTGAGGAAGGGGTCTGTCAGGGGCAGTGCCTAGTGTGGTATTGGGGGTCCAGGCTGTCAGTTGAGGAAGGGTCTGTCAGGGGCAGTGGCTAGTGTGGTATTGAGGGCCCAGGCTGTCGGTTGCGGAAGGGGTCTGTCAGGGGCAGTGGCTAGTGTGGTATTGGGGGCCCAGGCTGTCGGCTGAGGAAGGGGTCTGTCAGGGGCAGTGGCTAGTGTGGTATTGGGGGTCCAGGCTGTCGGTTGAGGAAGGGGTCTGTCAGGGGCAGTGCCTAGTGTGGTATTGGGGGCCCAGGCTGTCAGTTGAGAAAGGGGTCTGCCTTCCTCGTGCCAGCCGCTTACAACGGCATATGGCCAGTATTGCTGCTGCAGGGATTTTAAATCTAGGTGATCTGTTGGGAAGCCCTTGCTAACAGCATTGCAGGGCTCAACAACTATATCCTCTATCTCCCCATCAATCACAGCGTCCTTGGCTGCTCTGGAATTTCCCTCACTATGTGGACCCCCTTTTCTATGGGCTGCTACCTTTCCTATGAAGCAGGGCTGGGATCGCTGTTTAAAGTATGACCAGAGCAGGCATAACCAGGGCCCATGGACCAGGGCCTTACCGTCTATTGTACGGTAGTCATTTTTGTGGTATAGGGGCAAGGAGAGCATGGTGTTTATAGCATAGGCACTATCGGACCAAATATTAACGGGTCTATCTGAGGTTTCTTTCACGGCAGTTAGAAGTGCGGCGATTTCTGCATATTGTGAAGACTGTCGGTTGCATCGTCGCTGGATGGTTCTCTCTGGCAATACCACAGCATACCCGATGTGGGGGGATCCCTCGATGTGATATGAGGACCCATCGATGTAGACATCTGGGGCTCCCTGTATGGGCTCTTTCTGCACCGGATGGGTCTCAAAGTTAATCAGGGGCCGTAGACATTCATGCGGTTTCCCCCTCATAAACCAGAAATTGTGGCAGCAATGTGGTGGGTTTGGAAATGATACCAATGTCTCTTTCCATAAATTCCAATGTCCATTTGCTGAGGCGCTGCGAGGAAACTAGCGAATCTCCAGGTTTCATCAGTAGGTTTAGAGGCGTAAGCGCTGTGAAGGATGGTCGCTTGTAGCCCAGAAATAAAGGTAAAATGATGTACCGCCCAGAAGACGGCCAGCAGGTGGCGCTGGCACGCAGTATACCTCTTTTCTGCCCCCTGTAGGATTCGAGACGCATATGCAATGGGCTGCAGTCGATCAGCTCGCGTTTGGCACAGAACTGCAGCGAGGCTTTGTTCTGTGGCCCGACCTCCAAATGGAAGGGCTGCATAGGATCCAGAGGAATCAGACATGCGGCCTGTATCACTGCAGTTTTTAATTTGGCCATGGACTGGGTGTGAGCATCAGTCCATGCCGGGCGTATGTCATCACCCTTCAGTTTTATCAAATCATACAGGGGCTTTGCGCACTCTGCAAAGCCTGGGATAAAGTTTATTTGGTACCCCACCAAACCCAAGAATGATGGTAGGGCTGTTTTGGAAGTGGATAACAGGAGTCGGGGGATGATCCCTCTGGAGAAATGGACACTCCCAGAAAGGTGACCCGTTCTGTAAAGTCCGCGCCTCAATAATACACGGACTTCGGGAGAACAGTTTAACAGGTACTTTACTGAACAAGAGGCAGCTTGAAACTGAAACTACAGAAGCCTGCTAGGGCCTTTTATACAGGGGTGGTGACTGCCGGTACTGCAGTCTAAGACCAGTTATTCCCTTAAAGGTACATACACAACAATTCCTCCCCTTTTAGATAAACAGTACATAACATTCATTTAACAACTAAATAATAACTAATTACAATTACAATTTTCTCAGTAATATATACATCAACTGAAATAGTCATTTATAAGTTCAGTCTTTGAGGAGGCTTCCTGATCCAGACTGGATAGCGCCTTTCTCGAGTATCCTGTTCTGGCGGTGGAGTCAATCCTGGCTCATTGTCATTGGTTGGTTCGTCAGCTTCCAATACCCCTGCTTCTGAGGTAGACGCAATCTGTACTTCGGGCTCATTACCAGGTGCACATGCTTGTGGTACAGGTTTGGCTTGTTCCTGTGACTCTAGAATCTGGTCAGCATGGCGTCTCACGATGCTCTCTCCAACATCCACTGTGTACATTAGTGGTCCCTGCTGTGTGCATATCGTGCCTGGCTGCCATTTTTCTGTTCGGTAGTCGCGGGACAAGACTGGTTGCCCTATCGTGAAGCTCCTGGTTGGCTTCTCATTTATGTGCTGGAACTGCTTATCCTCAACATCTCGTCTTATGTTTGGTTTGAGCAAATCCAAGCGACACCTTAGTGTCCGGTTAAAAAACAGTACGGCTGGAGTTTGGTTGGTTACTGCATGTGTTGCAAACAGGAAGTTATCCACCTTGTGTTGCAGTGGTATGTCATCATTATACATTGCCTTTATGGCCTTTTTAAAGGTCTGAACAAACCTCTCAGCCAATCCATTTGTGGCTGGATGATATGGGGCAGATGTGTAATGTTTCACCCCATTATTCTTCAGGAACCTCCGGAAATCCTCAGACACAAACTGTGGGCCATTGTCGGAACAGATCTGTTCTGGCAACCCATTCCTGGCGAAGATGGTTCTTAGGACTGCAATCGTTTTCTCCGTGGTGGTGGAGGACATTTTAATGACCTCTGGCCATTTCGAATGGGCGTCCACAGCAATTAGAAACATTGAGTCCATAAATGGACCAGCGAAATCAATGTGTACCCGTTGCCATGGAGATGAGGGCCACTCCCATGGATGTAGCGGGGCCTGTGGTGGAGCGTTTTGGACCTTCTGGCATCCTGTGCATCTCTTGGTCATCGATTTCTTTTTCGATTCCCGGCCACCACACAAACGCCCTGGCTAGGCTCTTCATTTTTACCCCTCCCAGATGAACCTCGTGAAGCTCATTGAGTACTCTATCTCTCAACTTGGGTGGAATTACCACTCGGGATCCACACATCAAGGTTCCCCGGCACACTGACAGCTGTTCCCTCCTTGGCGAGAATGCTGGCAACAGTGAGTCGCCATATGCTGGCCATCCCTTCACCGTCAAATCATAGACCCGAGAGAGTGTCGGGTCATTTCGGGTTTCCTTCTCAATACCTGCGTTTGTAACAGGCAAACATTCGACTATGGTCGCATGGAATATCTCCACAGGGTCCACTGCAGGTGCTTCTTCCGCCGTAGGCAACGGTAGGCGCGACAGCCCATCAGTGTTTCCATGTTGTTTCGTACCTTTGTACTCTATGTCATACTGATGTGCCCCTAGAAAAAGTGACCATCTTTGCAGCCGTTGCGCCGTCATCACTGGAACGCCCTTCTTTGGGTTAAAAATTGAGACCAGGGGTTGATGATCAGTCAGTAAGGTGAATTTCTGCCCGTGCAGATAGTGACTGAACTTCTTCACCCCCCACACCAGGCTGAGGGCCTCCCTGTCAATCTGGGCATAGTTACGCTCGGCTGAGGTTAGCGAGCGCGATGCAAAGGCTATTGGCCTCTCTGAACCGTCACGAAATTTGTGTGACAGCACCGCTCCAATGCCGTAAGGTGACGCATCACATGCCAACCGAATCGGTAGTGCTGGGTTGTAGTGGGCCAATACTTCTTTTGAAGTGATTTGGCATTTACATTCCTGAAAGGCACGCTTACACTCATCACTCCATTTCCATGTTACACCAGTTTGAAGGAGGGTGTTCAGTGGGTGCAGAATTGTAGATAAATTCGGCAAGAACTTATGGTAGTAGTTCACCAACCCGAGGAACGACCTCAGTTGCGACACATTTTCTGGTGCTGGAGCCTTGACTACAGCCTCAATCTTGTCCGGCGACTTATGCAACCCTTCCTCATCAATCATGTGGCCACAATACGAGATTTGTCTCCTGAAGAACTCGCATTTGGGATGGTTGGCTCATAGCCCATATTCCTGCAATCTCGTGAGCACCTGTTCCAGGTTGGCAAGGTGTTCATTGTCATTTTCACCCGTAACCAGGATGTCGTCCAAATAACACTGGGTCCCCGGGATCTCTTGCAGGACTTGTTCCATTGCCCTCTGCCACATAGCCGGGGCCGATGCTACCCCAAATACCAGTCGATTGTACTGGTAAAGGCCTTTGTGAGTGTTTATCGTGAGGTATTTCCTAGATGCTTCTTCCACCTCCATTTTTAGATACGCTTGAGCCAGGTCAATCTTTGTAAAACGTTTCCCTCCAGATAGCGAGGCAAAAATATCTTCTATCCGCGGAAGTGGATATTGTACTGTGTGCAGGACTGGGTTCACAGTCACCTTGAAGTCCCCACAGATGCGAACCTTCCTTGGCTCCCCAGGCGTGCTGCTCAATGCTTTCTTCATTACAGGAATGATGGGTGTGGCCCACTCGCTCCAGTCCACCTTAGACAGCACCCCCGAACATTCCAGACTCTCCAGTTCAGCTTCCACAGCTGGGCGTATCGCGTATGGCACCGGTCTGGCCTTGAAAAATTTTGGGGTTGCGTTATCCTCAATCTTTATGGTTGCCTTTACTCCTTTTAGAGTCCTAAGTCCTTGTTGGAACACCTCTTCCGCGTCAGATAGAATTTGTGACAGACATCCAGGTGCAACGTCATCATCTTTTTTGTCAGTCACAGTTAGTGCCAGAATGGAATGCCAATCCAATTGTAGTCTTCGGATCCATTCACGTCCCAATAATGGTGGTCCTCCATCTCGTAGTATATACATGTATAGTTTCTGTGTTTCCTTTCCATTATATTCAACTGGCACCCTTATTTTTCCTCTGGGGTAGACCTTTTGCCCCGTGTATGTCTTCAATACAATGGACGTGTCCTTTAAGGGTATGTGTGAAAATAGCCGCTCATAGTCTCGTCAATTCATGACAGTTAGGGCTGATCCTGTGTCCAATTCCATCTTCAATGGGGACCCTACTATCATGAGGGTGACCCAAATGGTTCGGTGGTCTTCTTTTGCGATCACGTTGTGTAACTTTAAACAACTTAGTCGCCTGCTCCCGGAGTCCTTATCACTCTCCTGATCTTCTGAACTACTATCTGTCAGTTTCTTTACTTTCCTGTACTGTTCCTTAGTAGTTCTTGTCGTGTTGGTCTTCTTTCCCGACCTGCAGACTCTTGCTATATGTCCCATTTTCCCACATTGCCTGCATATTTTGTCTTTAAACCAGCAGTCCTTCTGCTCATGGGTTGTTCTGCCGCAGCGATAGCACTTTTTGGCTCCATACGCCATTTCGTTAGCGCTGTATTCTTGTGGTTTCTGTTGTATTTCCGCAGCTCCCCGTGCTGCTGCTTCATAGGATACTGCCACGCTGAAAGCCTGTTCTAGCGTCAGGTCCTTTTTTGAAAGTAGTCGTTTCTGGGTTCCTTCACTCTGGAGCCCGCAGACAAACTTATCCCGTAAGGTGTCTGCCAGTCCTGCTCCGAACTGGCAGTGCTTCGATAACTTGCGTAGTTCCGTAAGATAGTCAGCATTGCTCTCATCTTTGTGCTGGTTTCTTTTATGGAACTTGAATCTTTCTGCTATCAGCAGTGGTGTAGGGCTTAGATGTTCCTGTAAGATATGAACAATCTCCTCAAAACTTTTCTCCATTGGTTTAGCTGGGGTAATTAAATTCCGCAATAGGCCGTACGTACTCGCACCCATCAGATTTAATAGTACCGACGCCCTCTTTCCATCAGCCACCTCATTTGCCTTGCAGTACACTTCAATTCTTTCCACATACGTGGTCCAGTCTTCTACCTCGTTGTCGAAAGCAGTGATACTGCCACTTTTCGACATCTTGGGCAATTTAAAATGGCGCCTCCCGCGCTTTTGCTTCTTCCCCAATGGAATAAAATGGCGCCTCCCGCACTTTTGCTTCTTCCCCAATGGGATAAAATGGCGCCTTCCCCTTACTGCCACGTTGCTCCTAGCGTTCTACGGGGTAATGGCGGCGACCCGCAGCTTTGGCGCGTCTCGCTTTCCTTCCCCCCCGTTTAGTTTCTCTCCGCTGTCCTGTTCTCGAGCACCGACCGCACCCTGTGCGCTCCACCCTCTCTCTCTTGTTTTCTTTTCCCGGCGACGCTGCGCGGCCCTATTTGTAGAGCTGCTCGATCGAGCTTGAGCCCGCCGCAGTCCGGAAGGGTCAGCGCGCTACCTGCTACCAGCACAATTCGCTGGAACCACAGTCTCTTCCGCAATTCTCCAAACACCGATGGATTCTTTGGACGGTTGCCCTCGGTCGAAGCCCGTTGCTCAGACTACGACCTTCCAGGACCTTCCTTTCAGGCGAGATCCCCGTGAGATGATGCCACACTGCAGGTGAGTTCGAACTTACTCGTCGCCACTGTAAAGTCCGCGCCTCAATAATACACGGACTTCGGGAGAACAGTTTAACAGGTACTTTACTGAACAAGAGGCAGCTTGAAACTGAAACTACAGAAGCCTGCTAGGGCCTTTTATACAGGGGTGGTGACTGCCGGTACTGCAGTCTAAGACCAGTTATTCCCTTAAAGGTACATACACAACACGTTCTTTTACCAACTGAGCCTTACGGGGATTCACCTTTAGTCCCACCTGAGCCAACAATGTCAACAGTTCGTGCAAAAGGGACAGATGCTCCTCCATGTTATCGGTTGCCAGCAGTAGATCGTCTATGTACTGTAGCAAACAGGTAGGATGGGAAAAGTCTTTTAAAACTGCAGCCATTCTTTTGTGGAAGATTGTGGGGGCATTGTGGAACCCCTGAGGCAGGCATGTCCAGGTGTAGCTCTGGTCCTCAAATGTGAATGTGAATTTGTACTGGTCCTCCCTTTTAACAGGGATACTCCAGAATTCATTGGCGATGTCAAGGGTCAAGAAGTACTTGGAACCAGCAGGAATTTGAGATACAGGAAACTTTCGATTAACCGGCCCCTAAATAACCGGAAATGTCGGTTAACCGGCAAAATTCAGGAGTCGGTTCAGGTAACTTTTATTACTTGCACAGCAACAAATGGAGGAAGGCAAGGGTTTGGCTGCAGCTGTTGCTAAGCTACAGAGACACTTGCAACTTGTGGACGTTGTTCTGAAGCTGTTCAACAGGGTTTGTTGCTTTATACGGAGCTCTAAGGGTCCGTATCTTTTACTATAGCGTTCGGTTATCCGGAATTGTTGATGAACCGGCACCACGTCAGTCCCGTCCGTGCCGGATACCAGAAAGTTTCCTGTAATATGGTGGGAGCTTCTCTTACTACCAGTGAGCTGGCTGGCGTTACTGACTAACTTTCTGTAATCAATAGTCAGTCGCCAGCTGCTATCAGGCTTTTTAACCGGCCATGTGGGTGAATTGGTTGTGAAAGTGGCTGTCCTAACAACACCCTGCTCGATTAGAGATTTTATGGTGTCTCGGATGTAAGGGTGACCCTCCCTTGGGATGGGGTACTGTTTAGTGAATGAGTGGGGGGGTCCCTCAATAGACTCTCCGCCTGCCATTTTTCTATAATCATGCTTGCACGTGGCAAACACCGCTAGGTGTTCCTGAATTCGTTTTGCCACAGCTTCATTTTCGCGCCCTGAAGGGTCATACTCAGATGGCTTTCTAATAGCAAAAACACCGAGTGAGCATCTGAAATTTCTATCACTCTTGCATTATTTCTCAATCCCATCCAAACACAGTCCCGATTGTAATCCATTACCGCGCCATACTGATCCAACACATCAGTCCCTAAAATTCCCCTTCCATCAGGGGTGGTCATCAACATCGGCGCTGGGACCTTACAGGTGAGGCCTCCCAACTGAAGTTCAGTGGCCTTCCCTGTATACGCGGTGGTTGTATCACCATTAAACCCTTTAAGGGCCATACAACCCTTGCCCGCCGCTGCATGGCATTCAGGGTATGGGGTGTGGATGATGGTAACGGCTCATCCAGTGTCTATAAGCATAATCTGCTGCCGGCCCCCTTTTAAGACAAGGACTACTGGTCTCCCGCTACCATCACGTCAGAACCCCACTTCCAACCAATCTTTGGGGGCCAAACCCCATCATATGGTGGATCCTTGGAGAGGTCCCTCCAATGGGTGTGCATTGGCGATTGCGTGCACCGGTAAATGATTTTGCATCTCCCCCGTGATAATTTGGGCTTTCATGAGGGTTATCAACTGGTCCAATCATTGATCCATCCCAGAGGGCTTGGATTCATCCTTTTTTAGAAGGGTAAGTAACTGAGCCAATTGTTGTTCCATCCCAGAGGGTTTGGGTTCGTTCCTCGGGAGGTATCTATGCATTGCATCATAGTCTGGTGCCCGTCTGGGTCTCCTGCAGTGTTTTGCGAGGTGACCTTCCTTCTTACAATTAAAGCACTGTCCCCTAATGGGGTAGTACCTAGTTCCCTCCACCGCTGACACTGGTTTCTTTGCGGTGAGTGGTGACTTCACCTTTAACTGGTCTTTTACCATCTCCCAGGCTCTTTGAACATTAGTCTCTATATCTGCCCACTGATCGGTGGGCCTCATGGCTATGCCCAGGGTAGTTTTAACTAAAGAGTGGAGTTGTGTCAGGAACATCATTTTGAATTGTTCCTGATTCTTTCCTGCTGCAGCATTTGCGGGTGCCTGGTTCTGGGTACGTTCATAGATATCATACAGGCGATTACTGAAGGCTCCAGGGGTCTCACCTGGGCGCTATTTGGTCTGACTAAGCATAGCCACTAAGTTTAAGTTTTGGATCCCTAAATGGTTTAGGATCTCGGTCACGACTGCATCGGTCGCTGTGCCACGCTGGAGGATCGCGTCTGGCAGATTATTCTTTAAAGAAGTGGAACAGGCTAAGAGGAGGACTCGTGTTAAGTCTCCCTCTTCTAACTCGGGGTGACCCCTCCTGAAATCTGCCCACCTCCTATTAACTACCAGTGGGTCATCCCCATCATTAATGGGCCCCAACTCGTGGCTACACACCATGGCGTCAGCACCAGATATGGGCCGTGAGTCGCTATGGTTACTAGTGATGTGACCATGCACATTACGCCGTAAAGAGGTGGTCACTACTGCTACGGTTAGCCCTTGTGTCTCCAAGGTATCCCATCCTTCACCGCCCTCCTGGGGATTATACTGACTGCTTTCCTCTTCCCAACCTGTCTCCCCCTTGTCCCCTTCTGTTGTCTCTGTTATGGCCTCACGTGTTACTGCGGATACTAGAGCCTGTTGCTGCCCTAATTTACTCTTTAGCCGTGCTATTTCTAGGTGGCACCGGGAGTGGTATGCCTCCCTATGTGGCTTCTTAATTGCCTCCCTTAATGCCCCCCTAACGTCTTCTATTTCCTGCCGGAGCCCCAGGTTTTCCAATTTATTTTTCTTGAGCTTTAATCTTGTTTCATTTGCTGATGCGACAGCTGCTCCTGCATTTACATTTGAGAAGCTTTGTTGCTGTAGCAACAAAGCTGCTTGCTCGGCTCCTCTTTCTAGTTGCCTGATACTGTGGCCTAATCGATCGATTTCTTGTCTCAAATGCTGGATTTCTCCCTCCTTTAACTGCCTAACAAGCTGGATGCCTTCTTCTTTCTGTTCTTTCACACTTTGAATCTCTTTTTCTTTTAGTTGAAACTCTTTGGCCTAGAAATTGAGTTTTGGCTTAGCCAGGGCTTTAGCGCCGGAAGTTAGTGCCGGCGCTAAGTCCCCCTGCGCGCGCCAAAAATTCAGCAGGGCCGCGCCCAAACGGCTGCCGGCGCTACTGAAGGGTCTTTGCGGCGGTAAATCAGCGCTAACTGCTGTTTCGCGCCGCAATTCCGGCGCTGCGGCACCCGATGCGGTGCGGCAGGCTTGGGAAGTGCAGGCCTCCTCCTTCCCTTAAGGAGGAGCTGCCTGCACCCGATCGCGGCCCGCGAAAATCTTTTAAAAAATGAGCCCGGCACCTCGGACAAGTGCCGGGCTTGCTTCTGTTCCGGGGGGGGCGGGGGGGGGAAGTCCGGGGAGGGAGCTGCGGCCAAGCGGCCGGCGGGAAAGCGGCCGGCTGCCGCGGGGCCTTTAATGCGCCGGCGCAAAGACTCGTAAGACTCTGTTGCCAGAGTCTTAGTTGCGGCTGTCACGGGCGAGGCGGCCGCAACTGAATTTCGGCGCTGGGGCCCGTCGGCATGGCAACCGGGACGCTGCGCACACCGATGACGTCATCGGTGCCGGCGCAGCGCTACCGGTCTACCGCGGCGTAAGGGCCCCAGGCAATTTCGGCGCCGGCACCAAATGCAGCGCTAGGCCCTCTAGCGCCGCAAAATCGGCGCTAAGGGCACTCAATTTCTAGGCCTTTGGCTTTTAGTTCTTTTAAATCTTGTATCTCTCCCTTTAAATCGCAAATTTATTTTGCATCCTGCCTCATTAATGCCTCATCTCTCTGAGCACAGTAATGTGCTCCAAATGCCAAGAGACCGTTTGCCTGTTTGGGCCTTAGCTTTCCCTCATCTATCCTCTCCTAGATAAATGCCACGAGCTCCCCAAAGGACGCATGTTGGCCCTTACAGATGCATCGCGCCCGTAACTCTTGTAAGTCCCTTATAGATACCTTTTCGTATATTTTTTCATGGTAGGCTACAACTACGTCTTTTGCTGGCTCTTTTATGCCCCCGATCCCTTCATCCTATGTCTTTTGAATTTACTTTTAAACTTCGCACCACAGATTAGAATCGCAACTCCCGAAATTTCCAATTGTTTAAAAGAATGATCTAAAGCTGTCTCGCCAGATCCCGGACGAGCCCCCAGTTTTGTAAGCTTTTTATTTCGACTGGCATTAAATTGACAGCAAGACCAATTCTTTTGAAACAATTTGGAATAAGTTTATTAAACACACACACTCATGCAAGTTTATTAAACACACACACTCATGCACATCAAAGCAATAGCCTACTGGTATTTATGGACTCTACTTGATTATAACACGTAAGGTAATGGGTTAGATTTACACAGACTGGTACTTCTCTGAGTTAAGCAATGCATGCAGCCTTTTTCCTTGCTTCTTGGTCTGGTCTGCAGAGAGATGGCTTCTTGTTCTTCCTCGTGGTGGTGGTGGTGGTAGTGGTCATCGTCCAGAGAGAGAGAGAGAGAGAGAGAGCGCCTTTGGGTTCCTTGTTTTATATCTTTTTAAGTCCATTGTCTCTACTCTAAATTGCTAAGCACCCATGATTGGGTCTTAGATTCATAGCAGTTCTTGATTGGCTTTCCTTTGAACATGTGTCTGTCTGCAGTGGCTGGTGCCATTTCTTGTTTAAGTTAATTGTTTATTGACACCTTTTAGTGGCTCTTGGGTTTCGATGGTGAGTTTCGATGGTGTCTCTGTGGGGGTTTATCCTGTTATGCAGGTTTCCTTTGATAAGTTTCGCGCTGTTGCCTTACCCAGGGGAGATCCATACACATCAAATTTATCTTTATTACATACATCTTATGTTAATAGTCTCGAGTCCATCACACATACAAAACATATATTTTTATTCTTACAGTCTTCAGTCATCACCTGCTAGATCTGCATAGGCCTGTAGATCCGATGGGTGCGACAGCATCAGGTCCGGACAGTGTACCTTTGATGCCACCTGGCATCTCCAGCAGCCCTTCTCTGCCCCTACTCATCTTCTGCAGCCATGTCATGTGCAAGTAGAACAGTAGAAACAATCCTTCTGTCAGCAGAAACTTGGTTAAACAGTCGCTTGCTTCATTATCACAACAAGAGCGAACCTGACTTAGCTACCGTGTCCAACTCATCTGAATAGTAGGAGAGCATTGTGTGTGCAATGCATGAAGCCTGTAATGTGGTGCAGTCATCCCTTAATGTGTAATTATGCTGGCAACATCTACCACAATTAGGCTAATGTGCACCTTCAGCACAGTAGTGTATACCATGCTCACTCTCAGAACAGCTGGAAACCCAGTGAGAAACGTGCAAATCTGCACTCTGAACGTTACTGCCATCATCACACTTTTGCTGCTGACAGAACCATTATCGCCAACACTAAGTTTTAGGTTATAGTGTTGCAAATGATAATTATTTACATAATTATTATAATGTACATAGTGGGCCGTATTTTCCAATCGGAGGCTTCCCGTGTGCGGAAGCCTCCGATCTGGAAAAAACCTACACACTTACCTGAGAGCTCCCAAGGCGCGTATAGTTCCGATGCTGGGCCTCTCGAACTCCAAGTGTGCAGGGCCCACTTATCTCAGAGGTGCAAACAAAGAAGGGAATCTCCCTTCATACACTTGACAGATAGACCTCTCAAATATATGAATGGAGATCACCCCAAAAACACTTCAAAACATTAAATAATTTTTTTTTTAAATCACATTTTTAAAATTAGTTGAAATTATAATAAATTAAATATTTTAAACAAAAATGTAATTTTTTGAAAAAAGTAATTAAAGTTTTTTACGGGACTAAAAATAAACTTCCCTTTTTTTAAAGTATTTTTAAATGATAAATGACTGAAAAACATTTTTTTTTACACTTTTCAACTCTTATCCTGGTAAAAGCAGGCCTTACCAGGCGTAAGAATTCTAAAGATTTTCTCCAGAAAGCGGAACTCGCCGCCCGCAGAGGCTCTTCTCCAGGACAGGCATCCGATCTGTCAAGAGCATTCTTGACAGATCGGAAATGCCGGTTTTCAGCGCATGCGCTGTGCATGCCTGAAACCGGCATTTCCAATGTCCCTACGGGTGGGTACACAGCCCGTACACACCCGTAGGCATCGGAATATCCGGGCCAATATATTAAGTGTCAATGGCATTATGGGGCCACAGTGCACAAAGTATGCTAATTGGCCAAATTGTGCACAGATCCAGGTCAAAGTATCAGTACTAGATGAAGTCATGGAGGAACAACTAACAGATAGAATACATATTTACATATTTCAAAAGTATCAGTCGTATAAGGGTTAAGCATACTGAAGGAGGTTAGTGATGAAATGCTGGTGATGAACTAACCAACATTTTCCACAATTCTTTGCAAAGTTATATCCTTGTTCTAAAAAGGGGGAAAGGTTAAACTCGGCAATTATCTACATGTTACTGCAACGGCATCAATTTATATAGCACCTTTAACATAGAAAAGCATCCCAAAGCATTTCACAGAGGAGTAAGGAAAATGGCCACTGCGTCAAAGAAAGAAAGATTAGGAGGGGTGAACAAAAGCCTAGTCAAAGAAGTGAGTTTTACGGATGGTCTTAAAGTAGGAGAAGGAGGTGGAGAGATGAATGTGTTTAGAGTGGGACTTCCAGAGTGTGCGGCCTAGGCAACTGAAAGCATGATCGCTAATGGTAGGACAAAGTAAAGGGTGAATGCACAAGAGGCTAGAATCAGAGGAACAGAGGGCTAAAAATTTGGGGGTTTACTGCCACCCGTTACCTCCATAATCGGGCGAAAAAATGGTGGCCGCCGCTCTTCCACCAGCTGGCGGCGGCCACCATTTTGCGATGGCTGGAAGCGATGCCGATATCAACGATCGCTAAAGTAGAAACATAGAAGATAGGAGCAGGAGTAGGCCATTCGGCCCCTCGAGCCTGCTCCGCCATTCAATGCGATCATGGCTGATCATCCAAATTCAGTACCCGGTCCCTGCTTTCTCCCCATACCCCTTGATCCCTTTAGCCTTAAGAAATATATCCAACTCCTTCTTAAATATATTTAATGCATTGGCCTCTACTGCCTTCTATGGTAAAGAATTCCACAGGTTCACCACTCTGGGTGAAGAAATTTCTCCTCATTTCTGTCCTAAACGGCCTACCCCTTATCCTTAGACTGTGACCCCCTGGTTCTGGACTCCCCGACCATCGGGAACATCCTTCCTGCATCGAGTCTGTCCAGTCCTGTCAGAATTTTATAAGTTTCAATGAGATCCCCTCTCATTCTTCTAAACTCCAGCAAGTACAAGCCCAATCGACCCAATCTCTCCTCATACGTCATTCCTGCCAACCCAGGTATCAGCCTGGTGAATCTTCGCTGAACTCCTTCCATGGCAAGAACATCCTTCCTCGGATAAGGCGACCAAAACTGCACACAATACTCAAGATGTGGTCTCACCAAGGCCCTGTACAACTGCAGCAAGACATCCTTGTTCCTGTACTCAAACCCTCTCGCTACAAAGGCCAACATGCCATTTGCCTTCTTAACCGTCTGCTGCACCTGCATGCTTACCTTCAGCGACTGGTGCACAAGGACACCCAGGTCTCATTGCACTTACCCTTCTCCCAATCTATTGCCATTCAGATAATCTGCCTGCCTGTTTTTGCCACCAAAGTGGATAACCTCGCATTTATCCACATTATATTGCATCTGCCATGCTTTTGTCCAATCACCCAACCTGTCCAAATCATACTGGAGTTTCTTGGCATCCTCCTCACAGCACACACGCCCACCCAGCTTTGTGTCGTCTGCAAATTTGGAGATATTACATCTAGTTCCCTTTGTCTAGATCATTAATATATATTGTGAATAGCTGGGGCCCAAGGACCGATCCCTGCGGTACCCCACTAGTCACTGCCTGCCACTCGGAAAAAGACCCGTTTATTCCAACTCTTTGCTTTCTGTCTGCCAACCAGTTCTCTATCCAAGTCAATACCTTGCCCCCAATCCCATGTGCCTTAACTTTACACGCTAATCTCTTATGCGGGACCTTATCGAAAGCCTTCTGAAAGTCCAAATACACCATATCCACTGGTTCTCCCTTATCTATTTTACCAGTTACATCCTCAAAAAATTCCAGTAGATTAGTCAAGCACAATTTACCTTCTGCTATCTCTTCCCTAGATTCTTTTAAAATGCGTGGATGCAATCCATCCGGACCAGGGGTTTTATCCTTTTTGAGTTTGATTAGTTTATTTAATAAATCCCCTCTTTTTATTTTACTTATCTCATTACTAATCTCAAACATCCAATGTCATGTCCACCTGTTCTATCTCCCTGGTAAACACTGAAGCAAAATAGTTATTTAATATTTCTGCCATCTCTCTATTGTTACCTGTGGTATTATCCCATCTGTCCCTTAATGGCCCTATTCCCATCCCAACCTTTTTTTTATTGATGTGCCTGTAAAATATTTTACTATTTTGTTTTATGTTCCTTGATAATTTAATTTCATAGTTCCTCTTTGCCTTCCTAATTTTCTTTTGACTTCTCTCCTAATCTCTTTGTATTCTCCCTTATCATGCACTCCCCTCCTGTCCATGCACTTAATGTATGCCTCTTTCCTAACCTCAATTGTTCCCTTATGACTTTATTCATCCATGGAGTCTCATTAGTGTTTAGTTTGTTCTTTCCTTTCAACGGAATATATTCCCATTGCTGTTCTACATCGTTGTTTGCCAATATTGTTGCCCATTTTATCTTCCCAAGTTCTGTTCTCAGCCCCTCAAAATCAGCTTTTCTCCAATCTATTATCCTGGTTTTTGTCATACTTATGTCCTTCTCAATTATCATTTTAAAGTGTATTATATAATGGTCACTATTGCCTAGATGTTCCCCTACTTTTACTTCTCTTATCTGCTCTGGTTCATTCCCCATTACTAGATCCAATAGCGAATCCTCCCTTGTTGGGCTTTTTACATATTAGGTTAGAAAGGAATCCTGTACACATTGTAGGAACTGCATTCCCTTATCCCCTTTACCTACCTCTTCTGTCCAATTAATATTGGGGTACAGGTTGAGCGTCCGGAATCCGGAGTTCTGGAATCTGGGACGATTAGTGGCAGGGTCGTCCGGAATCCGTTAAATGTTCCGGAATCCGGAACTCCGGATTTTGGACGCTCAACCTGTACTTCAAAAAGCCATTAACTTTTGTTGTCTTTTTTTGAAAAATCCTATGAAAAATGCGAGTGATGCAATAAAACTTTAATGTGTTTTATCCTCCTTAATCTACACAGCGCCACTAAGTGTTTCTGCCAGGCTGCGGCCATGGCACCACTCCGCCCTGGTGGCCTAGTGTGGGCCATCGGATGCTCTGCAGAGCTCGCAGTTTCCCTCCCCTTTAACAGAAGGGGAGGGGCGGAGAAACATGTCAGCACTACGCGGAGCGGCTCAGGCATTTCCGGATTCGGAACGTGTTTCTGATGTCCGAAGTCCGGAAACGCCCAAGCCCAGGTTGTGATATTTCCGGACTTCAAACATCAAAAACACGTTCCGAAGTCTGGAAAAACACGAAAACCGGCTCGGCCTCGGTCCCGAGGTTGCTGGATTCAGGACGCTCAACCTGTAGTTGAAATCCCCCATGATTATTATTCTATGTTTTTTTACTCATTTCCCTAATTTGTCTGCATATTTCTTCCTCCACCTCCCTTCCACTATTAGGTGGTCTGTAGACTACACCTATTCATGTGATTTGACCCTTTATTATCTTTTATCTCTAATCATATGGATTCCATTTTTGTCTTGCTGATAGCTGCGTCCCTTTTTTCTACTGCCATTATGTTATCCCCACTAAGTACAGCTATTCCACCTCCCCTTTTTCCCTCTATATCTTTTCTAAATATGTTATACCCTGCAATGTTTAATTCCTAGTCCTGATTTTTCTGTAGCCATGTCTCAGCAATCCCTACTATGTCTGGTTCCTCGCAACACATGTTTGCCTCCAGCTCCCCTGTTTTATTACGGACACTGTGTGCATTGCTGTACAAACAGTTAAACTCATTTTAAATAGGATTTCCTCTCACTTTATGTTTAACCATCTTTTTAGACTCCTGTTCGATAACTCTATTTATTCCCTTGCCATCAATGTGCTCCCTTACTTTATTCTTTCCTATGTTCTCTTTTCCTTTTTTGTTGATAATTAGGCTGGTTACGTTTCTTGTCGATTCCTCCCCCCATCTTACTAGTTTAAAGCCTTTGCCACCTCCCTATTTACCCTTTCTGCCAGGACACGGATCCCATCCCAGTTCAGGTGGAGCCCGTCCCATCGGTACAGCTCCTTCCTTTCCAAGAACTGGTGCCATTGTCCCATGAAAAGGAACCCCTCTTTCCCACACCAGCCCTTTAGCCACATGTGAATTCTCCTGATCTATCTGCTTCTTTGCCAATTTGCATGTGGCTTGGGCAATAATCCAGAGATGATTACCCTCGAGGCCCTGCTTTTTAATTTAGAGCCTAACTCCTGATACTCTTTCAGCAGGACCTCCTCCCTGTTCCCACCTATGTTGTTTCTTCCAACATGGACCACGACAACTGGATTTACCCCCTCCCTTTCCAAGTTCCTCTCCAGCCGCCGTGAGATATCCCTTACCCTGGCACCGGGTAGGTAACATACCCTTCGGGATTCTCGTTCTTGGCTGCAGAGGACACTATCTATCCCCCTAATTATAGAGTCCCCTATTACTACCACATTTCTATCCTTCTCTTCCCCCCCCTTGGAGAGCCTTCTGAACCATGTTGCCTTGGTCTGCATTGTGGCTGTCCTCCCTGCAGTCTTTCTCCTTGTCCTCACAGATAGCGAGTACGTCGTACCTGTTGGACAGGACCACTGTCTGCGGAACCTCCTTCTCAACGTCTCCTAAATCCTGGTCTCCCGCTGTTTTAAGTACCACCGCCGCTGATAGCGCCTCCAATTAGGTCCGCGCTGCCTGGTCTCCCGCTGTTAAGTACCGCCACCGCCGATACTGCCTCCAATTAGGTCCGCGTGTCAGAGGGAGCTAAAGAGATAGAGAGGGCAAGAGAGAGATAATTTAATGCTCGTTCAGTTTTCAAAATAATTGCAGGAAGGCTGCCAATTCCCATTCACCTCAACAGCAGCTTCCCATAGATGGGTCTCTCTGATAAGTTATGTGATTGGATCTTTTCCAGGCTAGAAACTAACAGGCCTCTTAAAGACTACTTTTGGAGTTGCTCTAATTGAAATATATGCTTCCCTTCATTGCAGTTATTCAGGGCAGGAGAAAGGAGGGGAATATCTAACATTAGAAGTACTTCCTGTCCCCGGGATACAAGTTCACATTGGCCTAGAATCTGCGGTGGGTAATAACAGCGAACGAACAGCGTTCACGGTTATTACCTCATTGAAACTGGCCGCAACTTCAGGATTTAGTGCACGCGCATCCTAACGCAGAAATCCTGAAGTTGCGGTCAGTCATTCAACTGCTTCGACAGTGGCTATGCTGTGCCCTGCCCCCCATAGGCGATAATCAATGTAATCAGGGAAATTGGTGGAATTGACTAAAACTTCCACTTTTCCGTAGTAATATCACTGTTAAATACCCCATTAAAAGTTAGAGCCTTTTCGATTAGGTGTAACTGGGATTTTATCAGTGTGATCAAACTGGTAAACAAACGTTATGGCCCTGAAAAACTAATTTTAATTTTGTGGAGTGTCAAATTTATCCATTTTAATAAAAATTACAATTTTTAAGAAACTTGTAAAAGTAAAAATGTTTTTAAACTTTGTTCATCTTTATTTCACATTTACCTTTTCCCCATGTGAGAGCCCCAATCTTTGTTTTTCTCTCTATAATATTTTTCAAGTTAGAATAAAAGGAGCTTATTCACTTCCTGGTTTCCAGTCTGAGAATTCTGCATGGATTTGTTAAGTCATGTCTGACTAACTTGATTGAATTTTTTGAGGAGGTAACAAGGAGGGTCAATGAGGGTAGTGTGTTTGATGAAGTCTATATGGATTTTAGCAAGGCTTTTGATAAGGACCCACATGGCTGACTGGTCACGAAAGTAAAAACCCATGGATCCAAAGCAAATTGGCAAGTTGGATCTGAAATTGGCTCAGAGGCAGGAAACAAAGGATGTTTTTGTGACTGGAAGGCTGTTTCCTGTGGGGTTCCACAGGACTCAGTACTGGCTCCTTTGCTTTTTGTGGTATATATCAATGATTTGGACTTGAGTCAGAGTCATAACGGCACAGAAGGAGGCCTTTCAGCCCTTCAAGTCCGTGCCGGTTCTCTGTAGAGCAATCAAGTCAGTCCCATTCCCCCGCTCTATCCCCGTAGCCCTGCAAGTTTACTTCCCTCAAGTGCCTATCCAGTCTCCCCTTGAAAACACTGAGTGTCTCCGCTTCCACCACTTCCGTCGGCAGCGAGTTCCAGGTCCTCACCATTCGCTGTGTAAAAAAGTTTTCCTCACATCCCCCCTGTATCTCTTGCCCAAAACCTTAAATCTGTGTCCCCTAGTCCTTGTACCATCAACTAGTGGGAACAGCCTTTCCCCGTCTAGCCTATCCAAACCCGTCATAATCTTGTACACTTCTATCAAATCACCCCACAACCTCTTTTGCTCTAATGAAAACAAATCCAGCTTCTCAAGCCTGTCCTTGTAGCTAAGATCCCCCATCCCCGAAACCATTCTGGTAAATCTCCTCTGCACCCTCTCAGGGGCCTTCACATCCTTCCTAAAGTGTGGTGACTAGAACTGGACGCAATACTCCAGTTGTGGTCTAACCAGCGTTTGATAAAGGTTCAGCATAACTTCTCTACTTTTGTACTCAATGCCACTATTTATGAAGCCCAAGATCCCACATGCTTTGCTAACCACTCTCTCAATATGTCCCGCCACCTTCAGGGATCTATGCACATTAACGCCCAGGTCCCTCTGTCCCTGCACACTCTTTAAAACTGTGCCATTAAGTGTATATTGCCTCTCCCTGTTCCTTCTGCCAAAATGCATCATCTCACACTTCTCTGTATTCAATTCCATCTGCCACTTGTCTGCCCATTCTGCTAGCCTTTCTATGTCCTGTTGCAGTCGATTGGTATTATCCTCAGTGTTTGCCACACCCCCAAGTTTGGTGTCATCGGGAAATTTAGAAATTCTACTCTGTATTCCAATATCCAGGTCATTTATATATATCAAAAAAAACAGTGGCCCCAGCACAGACCCTTGGGGAACACCATTGTCTACCATCCTCCAGTCTGAAAAACAGCCATTTACCACAACTCGCTGTTTTCTATCCTTAAGCCAATTCCTTATTCAAGCTGCCACTGACCCATCTATTCCATGAGCTTCAATTTTGTTAACCAGCCTTCAATGTGGTACTTTGTCAAACGTGTAATTAAAATCCATGTAGACAACATCCATTTCATTCCCTTCATCAATCCTCCCTGTTACTTCATCAAAAAATTCAATTAGATTAGTCAAACACGATCTGCCTTTTACAAATCCATGTTGGCTCTCCTTAATTAGCTTAAACCTCTCCAAGTGCCCATTAATTTTTTCCTTGATTATTGTTTCTAAAACTTTACCCACCACTGATGTTAAACTGACTGGCCTGTAGTTACTAGGATTGTCCTTACACCCTTTCTTGAACAATGGTGTCACATTTGCCACTTTCCAATCCTCAGGCACCTCTCCTACATCTAGGGAAGATTGGAAAATTATGACATGCCCTTCCGCTATCTCCTCCCCCATCTTTTCATCAGAAGACATCTTAGGAGAATGGGTATACATAGCAAATTCTATTCAATGTAGATGAAATACTACATGTGAGGAAAAAAATATAAAGAATGGTAGTTGTACCCTGATTGGTAAAATTCTCAATGGAGTGGAGAAACAAAGGGCTAGAAATTCAGTAAGGCCCCGCCAGCTTTGCGCCCAGTTACCGCCCAAAGAGGGCTTCTGCGCCAATAGAGGAGTTTGTGCTGATATTCAGCGCAGCGGTAATGGCGGCGGTAGCCGGTAGCGCTGCGCTGGCACCGATGACGTCATCGGTGTGCGCAGTGCCCCGGTTCCGCCCCGATACCGGCCCGACCCCCATATTTAGTTGTGGCCGCCTCTTCCGCAGCGGCCGCAAACAACGTTCTGCAACCGTGGCCGTCCTGCAGCCTTAGTGGCGCTAGTTAAGGCGGAGGTGCGGCCGGCCGCTTTTTCGGCGGCCGCCTGCCCGCACCTCCTTCCCCGGCCTCCTCCACCCCCCCCCCCCCGCGGCATTGCCGGCTGCTTTCCGCGAACCCGGCACTTCTCCGTGGTGCCGGGCTCATTTGCCGGCACTATCAAGCGGCGATCTCCCCGTTGCAGGCACCTCCCCCTTAAGAGAAGGAGGAGGCCTGCAGTACCGCAGCCTGCCGCTCCGCAGCGGGTGGCGCAGCGGCACCTACAGCGCTGAAATTCAGTTTCAGCGCCCCAAGCGGGGGCGGGCACACCCTGGAATAGCGCCCGGTTCCGACTTGGGGTGCAAAAACTGAATTTCTGACAGTCGCAACTGGCTCCGCACGTAGCGCTAACTTTTGGGCACAAGCGAGCTGGCGGGGCCTTACTGAATTTCTAGCCCAAAGAGATCTAGGAGTGCAGATATACAGGTTTTCAAAACCAGGATTGCAGGTGCAAAAAGCCATAAAATTGAAATGGCATTCAGCTTTTGTATATAGGGGCATTGGATACAAAAGAGGAGGTATGAGGAATTCTGTACAATATTGTGTGCAGTTTTGTACATCCTATTTAGAAAGGATATTGAAGATATGTAAAACATGCAACATAGATTAACTAGGATGGCAGCAGGGATGTAAGGATATATTAATGAGGAGAGAATTAAAAAGACAGAACTGTTTTCACTGGAACAGAGAAGGGGGAATCAGCTCAGGTTCAAATAGGACGCCAAGGTGCAAACAAATCAGTTCAAGTTGAGTGAGTGGCTGGGAAGGAAGATAGAATAATTGGAGTGTATTGGGTGTCGAAAACAATGTTTAACTGGAAGAAATTATGGCTCACCCAGGACTGGATTTCAGGCAGGCAGTCAGACAACACAAAGGCAGTGGAGGGGGGTCGAGAGAGAATCACCAACAAAAAGACCTCAATTTAGAATTAGCACTAAAAGCATGAAGGTGGAGGTTAGCAGATGTTTTTACAAACAAAGGATTATTAGAATATATAATATACTATCACTAATGGCTATTGAAGCTGAGTCGATCACAGTATGTCGGGCAATCGCAGGTGCGCTGTTCACAATTTTCTTCCCTTTACAATTACTGGATAGAAAATTGTGGGTGGCAAGCTCGCAATGTTTTGGTAAGTGTGACCAGGCTCCCAAAATTGGCCATTATATTTATTCATTTTTATTCCCCATCCTCCAGAATTCTCTCCTAAATCTATTTCATTCTTTATCTTTCAAAACCTGCTTAAAAACCCTTCTCTTCGGCTGTGTTTTTAGTCTGTCTTTCCCTAAATGTCCTCCTTTTCCTGCTCAGTGTCTCTGTCGAGTGCTCTGAAATGTTTCTATTATGTGACGAGTGCTCTACAATTACAAATTGTTCATTAAGCTACTGAAAGACTAGATTTATTGTTTACCAAGTAGACATAGTTACTCTCATAAATCAGTAGAAATAAACCTGCTTTATATTCACCTGGGTCATTTTGCAAGCTCGAGTAACAAGCAAGATCTTAAAATCTAAAGCTGTACTATAACAGCTATACCTACAAGGAACTAGTGTTAATCTTTATTGGTTTTAAATGTTCCAATTTGTATAGCCAAAGGATTATCAAAATGAAAAAGAATAAGCTTTTAAACCAAGTTTGATCTCATATCTTCCTTTTGTGGTCACAAAAAGAACGGATGATAAGGTGTTTTCATGCTAATTTTCAGCAAGCTTTAAATCCAATGATATTGGTGATGTCGAAAAAGAATATATATATATATGCGTATCCATGTATGAATTAATGTATACGTAAGCAATTAAACATTCACCAATATAGTGCACACACATGCCCATGTTTGTAGTAACTTGTGCAGAATCATTTTGAAAGCAGAACAGTGCAAAACAAATAGAAATTGACTGGTTCACAACCTTTGCCAAGGTCTAAGCTGGTGACTTTACACTCAAAAGGTTTATGCAAATTAGGTTTAAGTGCACTAAAAGTACCACAGCAGATGTTTTCGGCACATTTTAACAGTGTGAATTACTTTATAATTTCTGACTTCTGTCTTTAATTAGCAATAATGATGTGAGATAGTATGTGAAAAGAACATGTGAAAGTCATATTATACATGCTGAGGGGCAAAATCATTTTAATCTTGTTGAATTTGAAATGCAGAGTTTATTAATGTCCACATGAAATGATCAAGTGTTGCAAATATGGGAGTGATGTATTGAATAAAAGTGAATAGCAGGTCTGTCGAGTCTCATTCATTTGGGGTTTTAAATTATTCTGATATAGTCTTAAAAATAAAACTGCTGGGGGTTCAAATTGTATTGTATGATATTAGTACCAAATATGTTAACACATTTGTATGAATTTCCTTTTCTTACTATTTGAACAAAGGCATTTACCCATTTATTTTAAACAGACAGATGAATTTCATTTGAAGCCAGTAATGCTTATGTTACCAATACCTCACAGCCAAGTCAATTCCCATGTGCTAAAACAGATCTTGTGACATGTTTTTTTCAATCTTGGGATGTGAGAGATGCTCGCAAGGCCACATTTATTACCCATCTCTATTTACCTGAAAGACTAGATTAATTGTTCACCAAGTAGACACAGCTACTATCTTAAATAGGTAAAACTAAAACTGCTTTATATTCACCTGGAACATTTTGCAGGCACCAGTGACAAGCAGGGGGAGAAATTCAGTAGGTTGTGCCACCCGTTAGCGCCTTAAGAGGGCGCTAAGTGGGTCACAAGCCAACTGACGCCCGGGCGCGACACTGCCCACGCCTCCCGCTAAATTCCGCGGGAAATTAGTGGTGGCGCTAACCGTTAGCGCTGTGCCGCTGCTGATGACATCATCGGTGTGCGCAGCGCCCCGCTGACGCCCCGGCCGCGATATTCGGCAGCGCCCCCTGATTTACCGCTTGACACTATGTCCGACAGGTTCAGGGGGGCCTACCTGCAGCCAGGGAGGCGCAAATTAAAGGTGAGGTGCGAGGCGGCCATTTTTGTTGTTGGCCGCCTGCCAGCACCTGCCTGCACTCCCGTCCCTGGCCTCCTGAACCCCCCCACGGAGTGCCGGCTGCGCTCCAAGAGCCCAGCACTTTTCTTCAGTGCCGGGCTCTTTTGCCTGCACTCCCTATCCTCGGGGGCCCAGCTGGGCCCCAGATCGCACTGCACAAGGCCCCTCCCCTTTAAGAAGGGGAGGAAGGCCTGCAATACCACAGCGCGACGTGCCGCAGCGTGTGGTGCTGCGGCACATAGCGCCACGATATTCACTTGCAGCGCCCCAAGAGGGATGCGGGGCGCCTCCAGTAGCGCTGCGCTTCCCTTTGGGGCGCAACCACTCAATTTCCGGTGCGGGGGCGCGAATGTTTCCGGGGCGCAAAGTAGCGCCCTGGCGAGGCTGGCGCCCCAAACGGGGCTATACTCAATTTCTCCCCCGCAGTGTCTTAAACTCTGTAGCTGTATCATAACAGTAGTACCTACAAGGAACTTGTTTCTTTCCTTATTGCTTTTAATGGTGTTAGGGAATTCTAGGATTTTGACCCACCAATAATAAAGGGATGGCTATATGTTCAAGTCAGGATGGTGTGTGCCTTGGAGGGGAACTTGGAGGTTTTGATGTTCCCACAACATTATTGCCTAACTGTAGATTACTAAATGTTTTGGGGACTAATAAAGCCTGCCGATTTTATCATGATTTTACTGTTTTCAGTCTGCGGGATAAAATGCGCACCATATCTTCCACAACAAGACAGCCAATAAAAAGGGAGAAGCATATATTCTCTTAAACAGTCGTGAACTACAATTAGAAGGACGTTAAGCCTTTAGTGTGCTGACCTCTTCTGATTTTACACTTGCATGTTATGGATCAGCATGTGAAATAGCTCTGGGAATGCAAAACCAGATGCTTACTCTGAATAAAACTGCTGTAGAATTGGACATTACAGAGTGAAGAAAGCCAGTTTTGCAGGCCAGAGATTGCAAACCCTACTGCATGGAATGAGGGAGTTGTAGCAATTTATGGTACTGAGGGCCACCTCTCTCCCTATGGAAACATCTGATGTGCCAGACGTGGGAGGGGGTGGCTCCACATGCAGAGCTCTCACTGTGCAGCTTAAGAACGTCTAGGGCCACCAGAATCACAGCAGATTATCAGTGAAACCCGACAGCCACAGATACTCCTTCACTAAGGCAATCACTTAGAAGCAGTATTAGCTTAGGTATCACACATCTGAAACAAAGCACAAAAACTAAGGGACACCACTTTCCAACAGTCACACACCATAAAATAGAGGACAAAATACTCTGAACTTGACGTTAACATTTATTTGTCATTGCTCATAATACAGCTGGATCCCAACATTAGATGCCAATATATGGAATTTGAAGAACTGAGCATGAAAGTCTAGGTCAAGGTAGACTGAAAATAGGAAATGCCTTCCTGGCAACGCCTCATGTAACACTACCTCCAGTTCAGCAGACATGAAACAGGGGATTGTGTGCTGGGCAACTCCATCACTTACCTGTATGTAGGTTAGTGCCATAGTGAATATATATTCATTTCTATATATAGGTGTGCCAGTGAACCAGTTAAGTGGAATTGGATCTCGGCTAAGCTTTTCTCAAGTTAACCCTATTGTATCTGCAGAACTAAAATCCCAACAGTTTCTAAGATGGAGTTAGAGAGAATTGTAGTCCCTTACGATGGAGTTAGAGAGAATTGTCATGCCTTAAGTCTTAATTTACCACATTTTCATAATATTTGTGCTTCCAAGACTTATGCTGTGGGTTTCAGCATTTTGAACCTAACGTGTCTTGTAAGCTGGATATGCTTTTCAACACATTGGCCCGGAATTATGCGGTGGTAATGACAGCGAAACTGTCGGCATTCACCGTCATTACAACTGTGAAACTGACAGCAACTTCTGGCGTCCGCACATGCGCAATTAAATGCAGAAATCCAGAAGTTGCTATCAGTCATTCCCTGCTCCTCCACAAGCTGCGCTGTTGAGCTCCCCACAACCAGTTATCAATTGAAATCACTGAACTGACGAGACCTTGGCCCCGATTTTCGGCTTGTGTGGGAAATGGTCGGGTTTCCCCGAATGTGGGGTTTCTGACACACATAAAAAAGTGTCAGCCAGCTCCACGCAATTTTCCCTCAAGTGGCCAATTAATTCCCAGCATGTGGGAAGCCTTGCTAATTGTCCAATTCGAGTCAGAAATCCCCACAGTATGATGTCATCATTCATGGTGCTTTCAAGGTCCATAGCAAGCACTGCGTCATCTGAAGGCTTCCAAACGAACCATACAGGATGGCAGAGGAGCCTGCAGCAGCTGTGGCCAGTGCCAGACCCCGAGCTGCCTTTAAATTCGACGAGGCTTCACTGCAGGCATTATTGGATGGGGTTAGGGCCCACAGGGAGGTCCTCTTCCCTAGGTCAGGCAGGAAGAGGCCTCCCACTGAGACCGATGCTGTATGGATGCAGGTGTCAGCAGATGCTAACTCGCTGGGAGTCACCAGAAGAACCTTGGCATTACATCTCTAACTCCTTCCTTTACTCCCCCACAGTACCATCCAGAGCCCCCGTCCTCACTGTGGAGGAGGAAGAGGCTGTGCAGCCAGACTCCTCAGAGGAAGCTCCAGCCTCTGAGGGCACAGCGCCAGCAGAAGTAAGCGCACCCAGCACCAGCGCAGACACTCACACCTCGGGGGAACCTTCGGGACATAGAGTAGTGTTGTCACCTGGTGTTTCACAGCTCACAAGTGAGCCTCAGCAGATTCTGGAGACAGGGACAGCAGTGGAGAGTCCTCGTCGGAGGGCGCAGGACACTGCCAGCTCAGCTCAGCTGCGCTGCATGTCGACCCTTTGCCTCTGGGTCCATCCGCAAGAGAAGAGGTGATGGATCGCCATGCACAGATGCAGGAGTCTCTGGCAGGTTTTGTCTCCAGGGTCGCTGCGAGTGTGGAGCGAATGGAGGAGTCCATAGCGACCATGAGCAGAGCCTTTGTGGAGTCATTGGTGCATGAACGCAGCACCATGGAAAGGTTGGCAACCTCCATGGAGGAGATAACTCGCCAGCATGCGGAAAACATGGTGAGCGCTCATAAGAGAATGACATCTCTTGAGGAGCGTTGGCCATCTGTTGAACAGAGAAACCAGATCTTCATGGAAGTCTTTCTGAGTAGGACTGCCAGTGCAGAAACGGGTCCCACTGGCCCCCTAAAGCACAGCAAGGTGCTCTCAAGCCACTTCCAAGCGCTGGCCCCTTCTGGCTTGTGCAGCTTCAGGTGAGTGAGCAGCAGCCTGGTGCTCCTGGTAATCATCCTGCTGTTCCTGGTTCTGCTGCTGCAACCTCTGCTGTTGGAGATCCTCTAATGCCAGGAAGGGAAGGTGCCAAAGGCCTCCCATGCTTCGAGCAGATGCCTCAGTTGAGGAGGTCCTGAGTTAGGGTGGTGAGAGGGGCTTCCCAGGAGCTCACACTGAAGAAGTGTGTGAGGCTCCAACTTTCTGCAGCTGCTCCTAAGGCTTCAAATAGTTCCCCCAAGCCTTGATCAACAAGGTCCTGCAGCCTGCAAATGCTGCCTCTTTAAATATCTTCAGCCCTCAGCGACCTGCTGCTGCAAGCAAGCAAGCCGTTTTCACGCCAGCTCTCAGCAGCGGGGTTCCCCGCAGGCGGGTTTCAGGTGGGGAAAGCCCCAAAGTCGCAACGGCACAGGAAAATCGTCCTTAACAAGGTGATCATTGGTGATTAGCGTGCCGACGAGCAGTCCCGCCAGCGGCGGGCGGGACTGAAGCAGTGTGCGTGGAAACGGCGGTCCGAAAGTCGGACGGGGCGGGGAATCAGGCGGGGGGGGTCCCAACCCGCTTTTTCCGCAATTTTCGGACCACGGCCGCGTGAAAAGCCACCCGACAGCTGCCCGAAAATCGGGGCCCTTAAGTTTTTACGCTCTGATAGCGCTGTTAAAAAAAATGAAAAAGTTAAGCCTTGTTCAATGAGATGCAGCTGGGCTTTTAGTGGCAACTGAGTCATAATCAATGCTCCCGTTAAGCTGTGCGACCGTGCAGCGGTCTGCAGGTCCCACGCAGCCGGCTCACCAGCTTTTAAAAGGAAAAACCATGCATGCGTGGAATTTTGAATGGACTGCATAGCCCCTTAAAGGGGTCGCACGATACAAAAAAAATTAGAGGGAATATTAGTCATAACTACTGCTGAACGACCATTCTGGCCCTGAAAAACAAATTTTATATTTGTGGAATGTCAAATATTTCCACTATAAAAATTCCATGGTTTATAATATTTTTTTTAAAGGTTGTTTATGATATTTGAGCTTCTCCCTTAATCCCATGTGTAGGTCCAAATCTTTATTTCGCTCTTTGTAAAATAATTTTAAAGGTGAAGGATAATCAGTGCATTTTACTTCCTGGTTTGCTGTCTGTGGGAATTCTTCAATGTGATTGGCTGCTTAGCCAGCTTGATGAGATCACTGTTGCTGGACATTGGAGATCCCCTAGATTTGACCCCAGATTCAAATTAACATCGGGAGAGGTGAAATCCAGGCCACAGATATCGCTAGATTTTTGTGGGCAGCTTTCTTCAAGGTCAACGACGAGTGCCATCACTTTGCCACTGACCGCAAAATCTGGGCCAATGATTTGGTTTACAGGAGAGAATTTAAGACTTTTTTTTTTACAGGAGCCAACTACCAGAATTAAATTGCTGAAATTGGAGTAATTAGACCTTCCAACTCTGTCTGAATAATCTGTGTTCAAAAAAATGCAGTATTTCTTTATTAGGCAACAATAGATTTGATTGATTTGCTCTCTCTTTAACCTTGTCATTTTCAAATATGGTGTATATTTCACTTATAAACTTAAAGAAAAATCTTTTGAGGGAATTTATAGTGATTTTGCTGTAAAAGGTTTTTTCTTAACTTTACCCACCTGGTGTGAAATTACTCTCTCTGATATATTAGTATATAAAAGCTTAAATGTGTTCAACGCCTCTGTTAAAATATCAGACAGAAAAATTCTTGCATTAAACATTCATATACTAATGTCACAAAATTAAATTTCATCCAAAAAAAATGAAGTAAAATATATCTTACGCAGTTATCCAAACAGACAATTACAACATGTTTTTAAGGTGCTATTATATAGCACGAAGACCCATGCTTATCTCTGGCTTCCAATATGCAGATCTTCTCCAACCGACTGCAACCCGAAAGCAGACGGGGTCAGCACCTGAAAGCTTTGATTTTACTGGGCCTTCCTGACTATGGCCTCAGTCAATGGCCAGCAAATTCACTCCAGTCTGAGCTGCATGTGTCTCACGCAGTATAGAAGCAACTTTCATGTGGCACCACAATTACATTTTTCATTTTTTTCCACTGCAATAATGTTTCCATTATGATAAAAAAAAATCATGGTTTTTAATATAATTTTTTTTTTTAAGTTTGTTTATGATATTTGAGCCATGGAAACATTATTGCTGTGGGAAAAAATGAAAAATGTAATTGTGGTGCCACATGAAAGTTGCCTCTATACTGCGTGAGACACATGCAGCTCAGACTGGAGTGAATTTGCTGGCCATTGACTAAGGCCCACAGTCGGGAAGGCCCAGTAAAATCAAAGCTTTCAGGTGCTGACCCCGTCTGCTTTCGGGTTGCAGTACTTGAAATTTGGCAGTGGAAAGTTGTTGCAAAAAAGGATATTGCTGCTTAAAAAATATATAAAGTTTTGCACTGCAGTGACCTTCTTCAATTCAAAAACGTTAATTAATATGGATCTCATACAGCCAAAACTTAAAAGCTCCCTACATTACAACAGTGACTATACGTCAAAAGTACTTAACTGGCTGTAAAGTGCTTTGGGAAATCTTGAAATCGTGAAAGGCGCTAAACAAATGCAAGTCTATTTTTTTTTCCATTTCAACCTAGGGTAGAGAAATTGAATGAGTTGCAAACTGCATGATACAGTACATTCTTTCTCAGATGCAACCTTGTAATTCATGACTCTGCATTAGCCACACATTTGGGTTGCATCCCATTTTCCTATCTATTTGACTGAGAAATGTGGAGGGGGGGTCAAATTAAGCACAATCCAGACCAATGCTCCTTTAAACTTTGTGCTATCAGTTTACAATAATGCGTTAATCCGTATGATTAATAAAATGTGAAAAAACAAATTAAGCACATTTCACATTTCCTATATCTCAAAACCTTTTTTAACTCACAGAACTAACAGTCTTGTTCCAACAGGTGGGAACCAGAAGGAATGTACAGTACTTGAAATTTGGCAGTGGAAATGACTAAAAACATTTTAGAATAGCAATATTTCTGTGTGTGAATTCCTTTTACATTTTGTTACCAATCGGGATTAGTAGGGAGAATGCTTAGGGATGTGGTAACAGTGCACTTAGAAAATCATAATATGATTGGGCAGAGTCAACACGGATTTATGAAAGGGAAATGGTGTTTGACAAATCTGTGTTTGAGGTTGTAACTAGCAGGGTAGATAAGGGGGAACCAGTGGATTTAGTGTATTTGAATTTTCAGAAAGCATTCAATTAGGTGCCACACAAGAGGTTATTACACAAAATTAGGGCTCATGGGATTGGGGGTAATATATTAGCATGGATTGAGGATGGTCGTTGATGTGATGGTCGAAGGTTGTTTTTGTGACTGGAAGCCTGTGTCCAGTGGTGTACCGCAGGGATCGGTGCTGGGTCCTTTGCTGTTTGTAGTGTATATTAATGATTTAGATATGAATGTAGGAGGTATGATCAGTAAGTTCGCAGATGACACGAAAATTGGTGGAGTGGTAAATAGCGAGGAGGGAAGCCTCAGGCTACTGGATGATATAGATAGGTTGGTCAGATGGGCAGAACAGTGGCAAATGGAATTTAACCCTGAAAAGTGTGAGATGATGCATTTTGGGAGGATTAACAAGGCAAGGGAATACACAATGAATGGTAGGACCCTAGGAAGGACAGAGGATCAGAGGGACCTTGGTGTGCATGTACATAGATCCCTGAAGGCAGCAGGACAGGTAGATAAGGTGGTTAAAAAGGCATTTGGGATACTTGCCTTCATTAGCCGAGGCATAGAATATAAGAGCAGGGAGGTTATGATGGAGCTGTACAAAATGCTAGTTAGGCCACAGCTGGAATACTGTGTGCAGTTTTGGTCGCCACACTATGGGAAGGATGTGATTGCATTGGAGAGGGTGCAGAGGAGATTCACCAGGATGTTACCTGGGCTGGAGCACTTCAGCTATGAAGAGAGACTGGACAGGCTGGGGTTGTTTTCCTTAGAGCAGAGAAGGCTGAGGGGGACCTGATTGAGGTGTACAAAATTATGAGGGGCATAGATAGGGTAGATAGAAAGGAACTTTTCCCCTTAGTAGAGGGGTCAATAACCAGGGGGCATAGTTTCAAGGTAAGTGGCAGGAGGTTTAGAGGGGATTTGAGGAAAAACTTTTCACCTAGAGGGTGGTTGGAATCTAGAACTCACTGCCTAAAAGGGTGGTAGAGGCAGGAACCCTCACAACATTCAAGCAGCATTTAGATGAGCACTTGAAATGCCATAGCATACAAGGCTATGGACCAAGTGCTGGAAAATGGGATTAGAATAGACAGGGCTTGATGGCTGGCGTGGATATGATGGGCCGAAGGGCCTCTTTCTGTGCTGTATAACTCTATGGGCAAGATTTTCATTGGGCCGTGGAGGCGGAATTGGAGGTGTGTGGGGGGTTAAAATCCCGAAATCGGGGGTCCCGACACCATCCCGCCCCAACCCACCTCCATGCCAGTTTCAATGGAGGCGGGTACCCGCCCCGCACTGGGACCCTCCTCCCCAAGGCGGGAAGGGGATTAGTGCCAATTAACTGCCTGTTAACAGGTAGTTAACAGCTAGTTTTTAGCCTAATCCCTATTTTTAATGTTGAAGTGTGGGATTCCCAATGGCTCCAAACCACGCCAAGTTAGAGGAGGCGGACCGTCGGGATGAAGGGCTTGGAGGGGTCGAGATGTCCAATGTTCAGGTGAGCGATGGGTGCATGAGTGCAAAGGTAAGTGTGTTTGGTGTGTGTAAAGTGTTTAAAGAAGTTTAATTACCTTTGCATACCTTTACAGCCTTCCTTCCTTCAGGTCTCAGGAGCCCCTCATCTCACTGGCACAGAAAGCAGAATGGCTGCGAGCTGTCAAAAATTGCAGCATTCAGCTTTCTGTTCCAGGGAGATCTCTAAATCAGCCTGACAGGAAGGAATTAAATTGGAGTACAGATTGTCAGTGTTTGACAGCTTCAAACAGCTGTGAAACGCTGATATTTCATCTGTCAAAAGGTCTTGACAGATGAAATTTCAATCTGTGACATCACCTGTTGCCGGGTGGCTCTTAATTGGCCTGCTGAGCCCACTGGGCGGGCTCAACAAGGTCAATCAAGTCAAAATCGCGTGAGTTGGCTAGAACTCGATGGACGCGGGACTACAACCCCGAAAGTTGTAGTCCCGCCTCCAACCCAACTTCTCAATGAAAATCCAGCCCTATGACTCTATGAGGATTGGTAACAGTCAGAAAACGAAGAGTAGGAATAAATGGGTCATTTTCGGGTTGGCAGGCTGTAACTAGTGGGGAACTACAAGGATCAGTGCTTGGGCCTCAGCTATTTACAATCTATATCAATGACTTAGATGAGGGGACCGAGTGTAATGTATCCAAGTTTGCTGATGGTAAAAGCTAGGTGTGAAAGTAAGTTGTGAGGAGGATGCAAAGGGATATAGATAGGTTAAGTGAGTGGGCAAGAACATGACAGATGGAATATAATGTGGAGAAATGTGAAGTTATCCACTTTGGTAGGAAAAATAAAAAAGAATATTTTTTAACTGGTGAGAGATTGGGAAATGTTGGTATTCAGAGGGACTTGGGTGTCCTTGTACATGAATGACTGAAAGTTAACATACAGGTACAGCAAGCAATTAAGAAAGGCAATGGTATGATAGCCTTTATTACAAAAGGATTGGAGTATAAGAGTAAAGACGTCTTACTGCAATTATACAGAGTCTTGGTGAGACCACACCTGGAGTATTGTGTACAGTTGTGGTCTCCGTACCTAAGGAAGGATATACCTGCCTTAGATGGAGTGCAACAAAGGTTCACCAGATTGATTCTTGGGATGAGGGGATTGTCCTATGAGGAGAGATTGAGGAGACTAGGCCTATATTCCATGGAATTCAGAAGAATGAGAGGTGATCTCATTGAAACATACAAAATTCTTACAGGGCTTGACAGGGTAGATGCAGGGAGGATGTTACCCCTGGCTGGGGAGTCTAGAACCATTGGGTCACAGTCTCAGAATAAGGGGTCAGCCATTTTGGACTGAGATGAGGAGAAATTTCTTCACTCAGAGGGTGGTGAATCTTTGGAATTCTCTCCCCCAGAGGGCTGTGGAGGCTCAGTCATTGAATATATTCAAGACAGAGATCGATAGATTTTTGGATGTTAAGGGAATCAAGGGATATGGGGATAGTGCAGGAAGGTGGAGTTCAGGTAGAAGATCGGACATGATCTTATTGAATGGCAGAGCTGGCTCGAGGAGCCGAATGGCCTACTCCTGCTCCTATTTCTTATGTTCTTATGTAAATTCCCACATTGTTTTTTTTTCAGAATTTCTGTTTCACAGCAAAATAAAATTTCACAATCAAACAAAAATCAAAAGTTAAATAAAATTATGTTTTATTGTGATTCATAGTTATTTTTTTTTAATTTCTACTGCTTTTTAAAATAATTTGTATCTAAATAGCAAGTGTTAATGGATCAGGAGATGTGTCTAGGAAGATTTACTGAGGCTAAGTGCATAATGGATTGTGATCTGTAGGCAAACAGTTATTAATCTTCAGTCAGCTTGCCAATAATTTTGATAACTGAAAACTGGACAGGAAAAATTTGTTATCAATTGCTGGCATTTTTCTAAAAGCTGTGCATGTGCAAAAACAGACCTGTTCCGCAAATACTCAAGCAGTTAAGTTTCAAATTTGAACACTTGTCCAGGGCCCTTCCCCTAACCAACTGCATTGTTTTAGCCCTATCCAAAGGTGCTTCATTGGCCTTATCATTTCAATAGTGCATGCTCAGCATCCTCAGGCTGAGTATCCCCTCCTGGACAATGATGTCACAAAACTACTTCTTTAATTAGACTCAGTATGCAGTATCAGAGCAATATAATCAGAGCAGTATCAGAACTCAGTACAACCTCCTGGCACTGCCTGAAGTTGATTGCCATGTAAGCACAGTTTGAATTTAGCATGTAAGCCACTATACCAAAAAAACCTTACAAGTACTGTAAATCAATCTGGCTGTTAAAAAGACACTCGCCTTTAGTGAGAAGTGTTTAGTAAACCTTTTATTTACTTTGTGTTTTTTAAAACACTGTAATGCAGGGATGCAATTTACATCAAAATACATCAATCAATAGCAAAAATATCAGTGCATCGCCTACATGTGGACATTACCACAGCAACAGCACTAATGTGTGACAGTTCCAATTGTTGTCTGATGACAAGAAACACTCCTATTTAATCCAAATCGAAATACTGCAGATGCTGGAACTCTGAAATAAAAACATAAAATGCTGGAAACACTCAGCAGGTCAGGCAGCATCTGTGGAGAGAGAAACAGAGTTAACGTTTCAGGTCGATGACCTTTCATCAGACTGGAAAGTTAGAGATGTAACGGGTTTTAAACAAGTACAGAGGCAGGGAAAGGTGGGGAGGGGAGGAAAGAACAAAAGGGAAGGTATGTGTTAGGGTGGAAGGCAGAAGAGATTAAATGACAAAAGGGATGATGATGCAAGGCAAAAGGGGGTGGTAATGGGACAAGTAAAGAAACAAATGATGGGTCTAGAGGAGGTGTAAATGGCAATATTTCCAGTGACCCTCTGGTCAGTGTAGTAGCATTTGTACCCCAGAATAAGAAAAACATAAATGTTGCCATTTTTAATCTGTCTGCACTACCCATCATTGAGGGAGAAGAGTTAGATTATGTTTTCCTACATAACAACTGCCTCTCCACTCCAAAAGTAATTAATTGTGTGAAGCACTTTGAAGCAGCCATTTCCTATGAACATTTCCTTGCCATTCGTATTAATGCACAATTTAGTGAACTTGCAGTAAACTTGATATATATACTGAAGGTGCTTCCAGTCCCAATTGGGTGGCATTACTAAAATTCAAGATGGCCTTCCTTTCCATTTTGGTTTTCAGAAACATTTCAGTCATTTAAGAAACCTTCACTGAATATACGCATAACTGAACACGTGGAGCTATTTACACCTAATCACAGCCTATTACCATCTCGTCTAGCTTCTAATCTCTTTTACTTCTTTTGGTTCTTTTATTCTTTTGTCCGATCGCAGCCCTGCCTTCGATCTAGTTCCTTTTCTCTCCAGTTTTGAAGAAGGGTCAAACCCGAAACGTCAACTCAAATTTCTCTCCACGGATGTTGCCTGACTTGCTGAGTTTTTCCAGCATTTTCTGTTGTTATACGTGGAGCTATGTTGTCATTCTGTGGGTTCCTTTTGGGGGGAAGAATAAAGCATTCTAATGACATTTAAGTTGGCTGTCTAACCTGTCCTCTCAATAGTTTAACAATATCTTCAACAGACTTGTGACTCAAAGAATATAGGTATGCAAATCATTGTTTAGATATCACCTCACTCTGTTTCAAGATGTGTGCCTCTTTAATATAGGTTTATAATTTCACCTCAGTTTCTTCATAAATCTTTAATACATTTTCAGACTTTAGTTCATACATTTTAGTATATTATTGTATTGATCCCAGTATAATTGAAGATTGTTGTCTCCATTGTATATTGATTATTCATGTCCCTCTCAGTATCTCAAAGACGCTTTGATGAGCTTTCACTGAATGCAGTAAGTAGGCAGATGTTATTGTATCGCTTTATCTATGGTTACTGACTCAGGTTGAAAAGAGTAGTGTTGTTCCAGCCAATTCCCTGCTCCATCTCATAAATGTTAATAAATGAAAGGTCTTAGCTGAAGTAGACATTTCTTTCAATTTGTATCTAATTGGGAAGCTGATTGTAACTGTTTTGGAAATAGACAAAGAACCTTTTGAACTGAACTGCTTAATTAATAGCATAGCCAAGGCTTCAATTACCTTTACCATACAGGTAAGCCTGCAATGTAAAGAAGTTATGGAAATTAATTATCCTTCTGCTATTGATTTTGACCCAATTAACTTGCTTGTGTTATGCATTGTTACATTTTAAGAGTTAGATTAATCATGCCCTAGATACATCTCCCAGAACACGATTTTAGGAAAGGTAGCACATAATCCAGAAATCTATGATAAATTTCAGATTGAAATGTTGGTCTGTGCGCTTGAATTGCTCGGAATCTCACTAGCATCACATCTCAAATCCCCCATGAACTTATTTCTGGGGAAAATAGAAGTTTAATAGAATCATATAGCACAAAAGGAGGCCATTCGGCCCATTGTGCCTCTGCCGACTCTTTGAAAAAACTATCCAATTAGTCCCACTCCCCTGCTCTTGCCCCATAGCCCTGCAAACTTTTCCTTTTCAAATATATATCCAATTCCCTTTTGAAAGTTACTATTGAATCTGCTTCCACTACCCTTTCAGGCAGTGTCATAGCTCTCTGATGGCTCACCAAGTTTAGCCAATGAGTAGTAGAGTGAAAGAGTGAGGTCCCAGATTCAATCCCTCATTTAGTAAGGGACAACTTGGCTAATTTGGTTACAAATTTCATTGCTAAAAGTTATACATTAGTTACTTGTGTTAAATGTGGATTCAATTGCAGTTTCCACTATATATTGATTTTTCATGTCCCTCTTGGCATCTCTAAGACACTTTGGTGAGCTTACAGTGAATGCAGCATCACTTTATCTATTGTTACTGTCTCAGGTTGAAAATGTTGTAATTCCAGGCTAAAACTAGAAGGATCCTGATCACTATTGCGCCATCCCTTTTAGAATTGTGCGTGTGTATACATGTGTGTGTTTTTTTAACTCATTCACAGGATGTGGGCATCGCTGGTAAGGCCAGCATTTATTGCCCATCCCTAGTTGCCCTTGAGAAGGTGGTGTTGAACCGATGCAGTCCATGTGGTGAAGGTACTCCTACAGTGCTGTTCGGGAGGGAGTTCTAGGATTTTGACCCAGCGACGATGAAGGAAGGCGATATATTTCCAAGTCAGGATGGTGTGCATCTTGAAGGGGAACTTGGAGGTGGTGGTGTTCCCATGCGCCAGCTGCCATTGTCCTTCTAGGTGGTAGAGGTTGCAGGTTTGGGAGGTGCTGTTAAAGAAGCCTTGGCGAGTTGCTGCAGTGCATCTTGTAGATGGTACACACTGCAGCCATGGTACGCCGGTGGTGGAGGGAGTGAATGTTTAAGGTGGTGGATGGGGGCCAATCAAGTGGGCTGCTTCGTCCTGGATGATGTCGAGCTTCTTGAGTGTTGTTGGAGCTGCACTCATCCAAGCAGGAGAGTATTCCATCACACTTTTGACTTGTGCCTTGTAGATGGTGGAAAGGCTTTGGGGAGTCAGGAGGTGAGTCACTTGTCACAGAATACCCAGCCTCTTACCTGCTGTTGTAGCCACAGTATTTATGTGGCTAGTCCAGTTAAGGTTCTGGTCAATGGTGACCGTCCCTTGCCCCCCCCGCCAAGATGTTGATGGTGGGGAATTTGACAACATGAATGCCATTGAATGTCAAAAAGAGGGGGTTAGACTTTCTCTAGGAGATGGTCATTGCCTGGCACTTACAAGGCACAAATATTACTTGCCACTTATTAGCACAAGCCTAAATGTTGTCCAGGTCTTGCTGCATGCGGGCACGGACTGCTCCATTATCTGAGGAGTTACAAATGGAGCTGAACACTGTGTACATTAGGTAAGGACAATCAGGCTTGATAGTGATGCCCCTCTCCTGTGGTCAGGTTGCATTCCAACATTCACGGTCATAGTTCACACATGAATAATGGCCACTAGAGCAAATTTTGGTAGCAACTAGTGCCTGTGGAACCGTACCCTGGCAGCAAGTCATGGCCTGAGGAAGGAAGAAAGCTGTTGTGAGAAAAAAGAACAGAAATCTTATCAGTGTTTCAAATGCACGTTTGGCATATAACATAACTCCTGACAGTGAAATTTGTAAGCGAATTGGTTCATCTTTGTGCTGGTACCAAATTACTGCTTTACATTGTAAAAGTTGCTTCCTATTTGAAATATATTTTCACATAGACAAAATATACCCTTCACTCGCAAAACTCTAGATCTCTGGAGACATATTTCCATTTGCAAAACTTACACAGGCCGACCTCATTATAATGTACCAGTTGGACAGTAACCAAATAGCATAGTATTATATAAGCAGGAGTGGTGCAATGGAGAGTGCGGACAGTGCGAAGGCTGGTTAGTGAAATCAATATCGGCATTTACAATATTGAAGCTTGATACGAACTTTGACACTTGTTTCTGGATCCACACTGTTGGCTGACACTTGAACACCAAAAATGCTTTGAAATACAAACAGAATGTAAATTCCGGCACTGCAATCAGGAATGGTATTTATAACATCTGTATTTCACTATATGAAATGATGTGCCAGGCCAGTATCATATTATATATGAGATCATACTACGTACAAGATCTGTATATTAGAAGGATATGCTGATAGGGATAGATGAAGAGGGATGGGAGGAGGCTCGTGTGGAGCATAAATGGCAGCATAGACCAGTTGGGTCGAATGGCCTGTTTCTATGCAGTAGACTATGTAATTCTGTGTATAACACAGGGAAGGTAAGAGAGCAGTTTAAATAAACAACTGAAACAGCCTAATGCAATAAAATAACCTTATTAATTCATTCAATTTTTGTGGTTTTCATGTATTTTCAATATTGTTTCAGATCGGGTATAGTAGTGTCATGGTTATGATATTAGACTAGTAACCCTGAGGTCATAGGTTCAAGTCCCACCATGGCAAGTTGTGAAATTGAATTGATCTGGTGATTTGTGGGCTGGCAGCAGGAAAGAAATTACCATGAAAGTTGCTGGATTGTCATTAAAAACACAACTGGTCCACTAAGTCCTTCGGGAAAAGGGAACCTGACACCCTATCCAGTTCTGGCCTACATTTAACTCCAGTCCCACACACATGGTTGTTTCTTAATGCCCTCGGGGGAATTGGAGATGGACAAACTTGCGCTTAAAATTCCTCGATCTTTTATGCTAGTTTGATCAACCAGCACAAACTCTTGGCCTAAATGTCACATACAACATTCCTTCAATACAATAAACTTGGAATTTTTCAGAAAATGGTAGAGTATATCATGAGATTTGAACATATTTTTAAAATGACAAAGGAATTTCAGCAATCTGAGAGTGCCTGCAAATGGAGAGGTATTTCCCTGTTGATAAAATTAATTTGAGCTTCAAGGTGAATGACAATTATAATCATAGTGCATTCCCAAATTCGAAATGTTATGTCTTAAACTGTTCATTTAAAGGAGTTTCATTGTGTGAGGAACTAATGATTTGTTAATCTCCCTACCTTTGAACTGCTTCTGTCTCTAAAGAAAGGGTTGTTTTACCCAGTGTCCATTAAACTTTGCAAGTAATCTACCTCCCACCCACCCCCATCAGGCACTAGGAGCAGTTTAAGGAGAGTTTCAGAGCTTGTGGCCTT
Organism: Somniosus microcephalus; assembly: GCF_052327205.1. Classification (NCBI taxonomy): domain Eukaryota; kingdom Metazoa; phylum Chordata; class Chondrichthyes; order Squaliformes; family Somniosidae; genus Somniosus; species Somniosus microcephalus. Next base: position 417,767,187 of record NC_140987.1, on the reverse strand, counting down.
TTCATCCTTAACAGAGGGGAGGATATCCTTACCCCTTTAATTTTTGCAGATTAGACGTATTAATCAGTTTTGTTTAGTTTGCCCAGCAGCATTCAGTTAGTCGGTGTGATTTTAATGTCTGACTTGCTCCTTCAGAAGAAGCAAAGAAAACAAGAATGAACCTGTATTTATAAAGCACATCTTCAGAATATCCCAAAATGTTTCATATCTAATTAATTATTTTTGATATGTATTAACTGTTGTTGTGTATGCAAACATGACGACCAATTTTCACAAAGCCAAGTCTCACAAACAGAAAACAAGATGAAGGACTAGTTAATCCATTTTTTCATTTTTTGCCGGTGTTGGTTGAGAGCAGAATGTTGACGAGGACACTGGGAGAACTCTCTGCTCTTCTTCAATTAGTGCTACGAGATCTTTAACTTCTAACTGAATGACCAAACATGGCCTTCATTTAACTTCTCCATTGAAATACTGCACCTCCAACAATGCAGCACTCCCTCAGTACAGCACTGAAGTATTAGACTAGATTACGTGTTTCAGTCCAGAATGGGACTTGAGCCCACAATCTTCTGATTCAGAGGTGAGAGTGGCTCCCGACTGAGCCAAGAATGTTGCCTTTTTTGATAGTCTAAAATGAGATGGTCTAATATTCCTTCACCACTTAAAGCAGGGACTCTTATTCATTATGTCAGAGTAGCATCAGATGGTATAGTCAAAGTTAGGAACTCTTGATTCATTCTGTTCAAGCAGAAAGTCATTTGCATTTCATTACATTTAGTCAAGAGTGGAAAGGAGAATATTACTGGAGTTGCTAACTAATTATATTGCTGTAATGAATTAAGAATAGAAGAAAAAGCTTCACCAACTGCAAAAGAACTCCAGTTAGATAAACTAATGTAATAGTATAAGTTTCAATTTGTCTATCAGAATAGAACATTATTCCCTTTGACTCAAATATAGTTTGATTCGAAGCATCCAGAAAATCTCTTGATATCCTGAAGTTGTGCATTTCACTAAATTGTTATTTAGCTGGAAAAAGCTCAATTGAGTTTATCTAGCCAAGCCCCCCCCAACACAGGCAGCAGTAAGTTCCCACCTTACCGTGGGAATGCTGCAAGATACATTGGCTTCCCGAATTCATAGGTTCTTCTGATAAGGTTCATTATTGATCTGAAGGTATTTCAGTCCAGGTGCACTTAGAGGGGCTTGATGCATACATGAGGGAAAAGCGAATAGAAGGATACGGGGGCAGGGTGGGAAAGAAAGAAAAAAAAAGACTTGCATTTATATAGCGCCTTTCACGACCACCAGACGTCTCAAAGCACTTTACAACCAATGAAGTACTTTTGGAGTGTAGTCACTGTTGTAATGTGGGAAAAGGTCATTGGAATGGGAGAAGGGTCGTGTGGAGTATAAACTCTGCCATAGACCAGTAGGGCTAAATAGCCTGTTTCTATGCTGTAGTTTCTATGTAATTACAAAATTGTGCACAAGGTATCTATACAGATATACAGGATATAGTTTAAGACTTTAGGTAGGAATTGTCTTTTAAAAATCACGTAATACTTGCGTAGTATTTTCATTGTTTTCAGTCTTGAGTGTTTACCGTGAAAGGAGCGCAGTGGACTTGGAATTGATTGTAGTTTCACCTCAATAATTTTTCATCAGTGTTCATGCTGTACTCCCACTGCTAATACCTGTAGTATCTGAGAATGTAAAGGAGCTGAGCTCTGTGCCTACATTTTTTTATAAGTCCTGCGAGGTGTTGGGAGACAGCGCAAAATATGATTTCCATCCCTACTGGGCCCCCAATAATCATGGGTCACTGCTTGAATTCCACTTTCAAAGTATCCTACATGCCAACATAAAATTGGCTTAAGAAATATTTAATGCATTTATCTAATCCCATTTTATAACAGTAATCCAAAGAAATTCACAGAAAATCAATTTTGCAGATCTTGTGTGAAATTTGAGAGAGGCATATTTTGAAGGCTAAAAAATATTTGATGAATCAATGGGTTAAGCTGTTGTATTAATGCAATACCTTAGAATGCAGACAATTCAGCTAAGAGACACTGCAGTAGATGGTAAGGGAAGGTTTGCACACAGTCTATTGGAAGTATTTTATATTAGATAATTCACTTGTCAACTTTCTGTTTGACTAGAACAGGATAGTGCTGGTGAATTTGACAGGTTAGCAAGGAATTGCAATCAAATGCTCGGAGATATAATGCAATTTGTTTTCAGGTCACTCACATCAAGCCAGAACAGAACTTTGGATTTCAAAGCTCAACTTTGATTAAAATTCATTTGATAACTTTTGTTTGTCCAGCATCTTGCGAGGTTTGCCCTGCTGACCCCTAATGCACTCTGAATGCTTCTTTTAGACTGAGTATTTAGACTTGTACCAGATTTGGGTGGTTTGATTCCACAGCCTGAACTAATTCAACTAAATCTTTAGCTGTTAGCTGCATCACTTAGGGATTCATTTTTGAGTTGTTAAAGGTTGCATACAATGAAACAAACTAGCAGCATGCATTCATCAAAGCATTTCTCCTGGAGCATTAACCTACGCTGTTCTAAATGGCTTCAAATATTGTGACGTCAACTTAAATGGATGGCCAGATATAAATGCAATCCACCAACAAAGCTGTGAAAGAAGAATGCAGAGAATAAAAGAGAGAGAGGCATATTACTAGCAGCAGCCCTTCAAAAGCCTTATCTTTTAATTTGATCCCAATAGCAGTTGAAGTGGAAGCCAGCTAATATGAGGTAAAATTCTTATCTTCACTCATTTTAGCACAACAGTCGAGAGGAATTTCTCATGTTATCACAGTACAATAGCATCCTTTCATCATGTTTTCCAATAAAAAGTTAATTGCATCAAGAACCAGCTGATTTAACATTGTTAATTCATGGTTCGAAAAGGAGGACAAATACGTTTGGATTGTTACAGTGAAGAGCTCAGCTTCAAATTGTTGCATCCTTCAATATTTATTCAAAACAATGACAAAAAAGAGTAAGATGCTGCCTTCTCCATTTCATGGTTCACTTTAGGTGATAAATTTATTTTTTTAAATAAGTCTATTATTGCCATACCTGTCAGCTCATGAAAACACCATTAATTTGAGCTAGATTGTCAGGAATCTATGCTCAATCCAATACTAAACCAGATATAAGATTTTTAACAAAGTGCTGGAAACACTCAGCAGGTCAGGCGGCTGACGTTGACTCTGTTTCTCCTCTCTTCAATGCTGCCTGACCTGCTGAGTGTTTCCAGCACTTCTTGTTGTTATTTCAGATTTCCAGCATCCGCAGTATTTTGCTACTGTATAACATTTTTTAAATGACTCAGCTGGTTAAGGTAGCATATAGTTAGCCATACAGAACAGGAAGGTCTCCAGTTTGAACCCCACTTGATGTTGAGTTTAATGTTCTCAGGCAGAGTGACAGTAGAAGTGCTACAAGGACCTCCGTGCTCCTGGATTGAGACAGGGGGAAATGGCAAGGGTCCTGATCCTGATTGGTACGCAGTGACCACCACGAGTATACAGGTGTGGATGTTTGATGAAGGTGGGATCAGGCCTAATTCTGTTGCCGCCTTCCCACTTCACACCCAGAATTCCAAAGTTCCTGATCTGAGCTGTCTGGAAGAGGCATCAACCAGAGGCAAGATGATTCCTTATAGGAAGTGGAGGATACCTAATTAATACTAAATTAGAATAAGATTTTTTTTTAATGAATCAGCTGATTAAGGTAATATCTAGGTCAGTCATACAGAATAGGAAGGTCTTAATTTCAATTCCCACAAAGTGCTGAGTTCAGTGTTCTTAAGTAAGATTATTGGGTTATGGTCCAGTTACCCTTACCTTCCCCTTAACTGGTCTCCCAAGGAAGTTGAGAAGATATATTCCTCCTGAATGTATTCCTCCTTTCTCCTTTTGGATCTGCAGATTCAGCATAAGATGGAGTTTGGAAAACAAGTCAACCAGCACATCTTGAGAGGCCTGTTACCAATTGCGTTGGCTGATTAAATATTTCCAAATAGGCTGGAAGAGGTTAACAGGCCAAGTGAGCCTTTCCCTTCCAAAGCTTCATATCCTTGTGTAAATCCTCATCTTAAGAGCATGAAAGTATGCTGAGCCTATGTTGGTGATAATCACATTTTGCTTAACCAATTTCATATGCAGAGCACTCAATCTACGTAAAACTCACAATTGTTATCATTCATTTCCCTTCCAGCTGTAAAATAATTATATAGCATCAATATCAAATATATTCTGTATTTTAAAGTGACCGCTGGAGGCTGTTTAGCAACAGATAAGTTTCTGGGTTTTTAAAAGATTTTTATGGGGCAGGGAGCTAATGGCCCAGAACTTGGTGTTGGGGGCGTCCCGCGGGTGCAAGCCCCCGATCTGCACTCACCCTGCGCGCTGACATCTGAAGCCCGGGCCTGCTTGCATTTCCTGTCACAGGCCCGGTTCAGATGTCAGCGCGCAGTGCTTACCTGATCCAGCGGCGTAGTTAGTGCGATGTGCCGGCTGGGATCAGGTGAGCACTGTACAACCAATCAGGGGAGGGGAAGGTTCATTCATGAGTTTGAGAGTAAGAACTGTCAAACTCATGAAAACTACGGGGGCCCAAAACACTATTTAAACTTTAAATAAAAATTTAAAAAACATCCCAATCATTAAATTAAGTATAAATAAGTTAAAAAAAATAATTTAAACAATAATTTTTTTTTTGAAAAAAATAAATTTTTAATAAAAAGGGTCTAAAACGAAACTTACCTTATTGTAGATTCTTTAAAAGAATAAACCTGTGGGAAAAAAAATTCTAAATTGCACTAAAACACCACTTACCTGTAAAAATAAATACTTACGTGTGCTTTTTACAAGCGTAAAGACCGGAGGCCTTTACACATGCGCAAATCCCCCAAAACAGAGGAAATCCAAGACGCACGCGCTGCCCCCTACAGCGCACGCGCTAGCCTCTTCAACTCTTGGGTTAGAGGAGAGGAAATGCCGGTTTTCAGCGCATGCGCTGTGCATGCTGAAAACCGGCATTTCCTCCGGCCAGACGCGAGTACCCCTTCCGTACTCACGCGTTTGGGGAGGAATTACTGCCCCAATATCTTCTGGCCTGCTGCCAGCTCATTCTTGCTCTGCATCCCCGACCCCCATCCCCGGACCTGCTGCCCCCTCAGTTGGACTCTACCTCCTGGCCAGCTCATTCTTACTGTACCCCCCCCCCCCCGGACCCACTGCCCCTCAGTTGGGCTCTACCTCCTGGCCAGCTCATTTTTACCCACCCCCCCCCCGGACCCGCTGCCCCCTCAGTTAGGCTCTACCTCCTGGCCAGCTCATTCCTACTGTACCCCCCCGGACCCGCTGCCCCTTCAGTTGGGCTCTACCTCCTGGCCAGCTCATTCTTACTGTACCCCCCCCCCCCCCCGGACCCACTGCCCCCTCAGTTGGGCTCTACCTCCCGGCCAGCTCATTCTTACTGTACCACCCCCCCCCCCCACCCACCCGCCGCCCCGGACCCGCTGCCCCCTCAGTTGGGCTCTACCTCCTGGCCAGCTCATTCTTACCCTCCCCCCCTCCCCCAGACCCGCTGCCCCCTCAGTTAGGCTCTACCTCCTGGCCAGCTCATTCCTACTGTACCCCCCAGACCCGCTGCCCCCTCAGTTAGGCTCTACCTCCTGGTCAGCTCATTCCTACTGTACCCCCCAGACCCGCTGCCCCCTCAGTTAGGCTCTACCTCCCGGCCAGCTCATTTTCCACATCCAGAACCAGCAGGCTCCAGTGGAGCGCCCATTTGGAACCTGCAACTTGCTGGTAAAATTCAAATGAGGCCCAAACTTGAGAATGGTACGAGCCTCCTGACTGTGGCCTTGGACGGGTGTCACAGCCACACACCCGTTTCACACCAAAGTTAAAAACTCCCCCCTCCACAAGCACTTATTCTTTCAGTGAAATTATTCCCCCAAAATCCTAACTAAATAGAGAAAAACACAAGAATGTTAAAGTTAAGCACAATTCCTTGCAACGGTTTTATTTTTAAAAGGACTTCTGATAGCGAGACCATCATGAAAAGAGACAAATGAGGTGGCAGATGAAGGGGACAGCAGGCTTTAAAGGAGCACCATCTTCATTTGGCAAACATTTCCTTGTTTGTTTACAAATGCACAATGCGTTGACATAAATTGCAAATGACTATGACATTACTTGTACAAATTAAAGTAGAACTCACTTGACTCTCCCCCCTCAAACTAAAAAAAAGTACTGCAAACTATTTTTCATGAAGACAGTATCCCTTTGAGAAACATTCAAAATGGGAAGAAGTGATAGAAAAAGTGAAAGGATAAAGCAGACGTAGAGGAATAATGGTGGTAGAAGAAACAGAGAATAAAGTCAGAAATCATCCACAGTCTTTTCCTTTGTGAATTAGTTTTATTGAATCTGTAAATCTGTTGACAAACTACACATTTGCAAAAGCAAAATACTGCAGATGCTGGAAATCCGAAATAAAAACAGAAAATGCTGGAAATACTCAGCAGGTCAGGCAGCATCTGTGGAGAGGGCCTATCCTCATTAGAATTTAGAAGAATGAGAGGCGATTTTATTGAAACATATAAGATTCTGAGGGGGATTGGCAGGGTGGATGCTGAGAGGATGTTTCCCCTCGTGGGGGTATCTAGAACTAGGGGGCATAATTTCAGAATAAGGAGTCGCCCATTTAAGATGGTGATGAGAAGGGACTTCTTCTCTCAGAGGGTCGTGAATCTTTGGAATTCTCTACCCCGAAGAGCTGTGGAGGCGGAATCGCTGAATATATTCAAGGCGGAGATTGACAGACATTTGAACTACAAGGGAGCCAAGGGGTATGGAGAGAGAGCGGGAAAGTGGTGTTGAGGACAAGATTGGATCAGCCATGATCTTATTGAATGGCGGAGCAGGCTCGAGGGGCCAATTAGCCGACTCCTGCTCCTGTCTCTTATGTTCTTATGAGAGAGAAGCAGAGTTAACGTTTCAGGTCGATGACCTTTACAATTAATTTAAACTAACTCACAGGGGACAATACTGGGAATGTGAGTATTTAGTCCAGATGAACTTGGCTGCATTCTTCTATTTGTTTCTGAGTTCGTTCAAATGCACAGAGTACTGGCCGGAATTTTCAGAGGTAAGAACAGGTGGGTTGGAGGCGTTGGGGGAGGGGGAGTGAAAGTTGAAAAAATGTCTTCCGGGCGGGAAACCTGCCCTTCACGTCGCGTGCTGAGAAACCCGAACTTCTGGGTTTCCCGCCGACTCCCGGGTCCCCCCCGCACCATGCGGGTGGGACCTAGGAAAATCCAGCCCTAGAAAGTTCATTAAAACCATGGTTAGTTTGATGCTTTCTGAGGTCACCTAACAGCTTCTCCAATATAAACAGCTGTTGTTTTACAGCCAGTGCTAAAAGTGGAATTATTATAAATACATGAGAATTTAAGTGACCTGGGAAAGCCTGAGGAATCCTGTAGTCTGGCCTGAGGGGGATATTGCGTATGAATTAGTAAACTCTGTTGCATGGAATAGAACCAAGAGAAAGAGTAGTTAGAGACAGAAAAACAGGGGGAAAAGCTTGCAATTGTATGGAGCGCATTGTGAAATCCCAGAAATGTCTCAAAGCACCCTCACATACAATTAATTACTTTGAAATGAACTGTTATGTAACAAAATGCAGCAGCCATTTTGTGCACAGTATGATTCCACAGACAGCAATGGTATCTAGGCCAGTTAATTTGTTTTTGGTAGAGTTAGTTGAGGGAGGAATGTTGGGCAGAATAGCAGGAGACTCTCTGCTCTTCTTCAAATAATGTAACGGATTCTCCATCTGAACCACAACAGGCAGATTTAACATCTAGTCCAAGGGACAGCACCTCTGAAAATGCAGCCTTCCTTTGGTATGGCACTGAAATGGAACTTCGGTATTGGCCTAGTCAAGTCATGATCTGGGCCTTGAATCCATCACCTTCTAACCCAGCACCCAGAGGCAAGATCACTACCAAAGCTGCTTTTAGCTTGCACTAAGGTCTGTGCTAATGCCTCCAGCTCCTGATGTATTAACCTTCGCAAATCTCAGCAAATTTGCTTTCAGGTTTCAGCCAGCTGCACTCAACTCACTGTTAGGAGCTAGCACCACCAGCACAGGTCTCATGCAATATAAAAGCAGATTCACTGAACCAAACCGATAGACTTTGCCTCTAGCGTCAAAGTCTGAGAACTGTGGCTGGAATTTTCCCTTTGAAATGAGTACGGGTTTGCAAGTAGGTGGGCTGTTAAAAGTGCAGAAATTGACAATGTGTTGGGAACTATTCCGCCTTTTACTCTGGCGTGTTTCTCAGCGCGACAGAGACCCGCTCGGGAGAGGCGGGCAACCTCATTCAAGTAATTAAGAGGTCGTTAATAGAGGTTTCAACTTTTACTGGTTGCGCACGGGATTCAAGGGCTTCCTGAAACTCGCCTGTCAAAGCAAGGCGAGAGATAAGCGGCCATTGTGAGAGTTGAACAATTGACAGTTGAAATAATAATCTCACACCTGCTCCCTTGCATAAGGGAAAGGCTGCAGCTAACATCATTGTTGCAAAGTATTTGCTTTCAGGAGCTGGCAGGTGATTTTTGCAATCTCGGCAGCTACTCTCACTACATTGCAAGTCACTCTCACTACATTGGAGGATTGTGCCTCTGATCTTCACTTTACCTGGCATCTATCAGATCAGCATGGGTGCTGCCTATGCTGTTTCACCTTGAACCTCAGATTGGGACCAAGATGAGCCCCAGCATCAACAACACCAGCAACAACACCAGCAGCCTTCTCCTCGCCGACCTGCTGCTCCACAGGAGAGTGGGGAGGAGCAGAGGGGTGCACCTCACTGGAGGCAATATCCCAACACAGGGTATAGAGGCAGAGGATGAGCTTCCTGGATACGACTGAACAGCAGTGCCTCAGGAGGTTGAGGCTATCGCACCAGGTCATGTCAAACATTTGTATCTTGCTGGAAGAAGACCTGCTGCCCAGAGGACCTGGTGAATACACTTTACCAGTGGCTGTCAAAGCCACCACTGCCCTCAACTTCTTCACCTCAGGCTGCTTCCAGGGATCTGCAGCAGATATTAATTTCACAGTCGGCCGCCACAAAGATGCATCATCCTGGTGACTGATGCCATGTTTCACAAGTCAGGCACTTATATAAACTTTGCCACTGATGAAGCCAGTGTTACTGAGCGGGCGCTCGACTTTGCAGCTCTGGCTGACTTCCCACAGGTGCAGGGTGTCATCGACTGCACACATGTGGCCATCAAGGCACCCCCAGGTCACCCAGGAGTGTTCATGAACCGGAAGGGCTTCCACTCCTTCAATGCGCAGCTCGTCTGCAACCACAAAAAGATCATTATGCATGTGTGTGCCAGATTCCCAGGGAGCTGTCATGACTCTTTAGTCCTGCGCCAATCCACCCTCCCTCAGCTCTTCGCACCTCCGAATAGACTTTCTGGCTGGCTGCTTGGAGACAAGGGCTATCCACTGAAGACGTGGCTGATGACACCTGTGAGGAGGCCAAGCAATGAGGCTGAGGAGCGCTACAATTAAAGCCACATCACGAACAGATGTGTAATAGAGCAACCAATTGGCATGCTGAAGATGCACTTCAGATGCCTGGACAGATCTGGAGGAGCCCTTAAGTACGCACCAGCCAGGGTCTCCAGAATGATCGCCGTATGCTGCGCAATGCACAACATAGCACAGCAGCGAGGATTGGAGCTGCAGGAGGAGCAAGGCGCAGAGCCTCCTCGGAGGAGGCTGAGGAGGAGGAACAGGTGGAACACGAGGAGGAGGAGGAACCGGAGGTACAGATGGCACCAGCAGCGGCACACATTGCTGCCTGGGAAGCCCGGGATGGCCTCATAATGGCCCAATTTGGTTAGGTTGCACCAGTGCACCCATATGGCTCCCAGATGCTGAAACAAATTCCCCTCAAACCCAAAACCACAAAGCAGTCCTAAAATGACCAAACCATTCCTGTCACACACACATCCATTGCTCGAGGTTAAGTAATGTCTCACCATTCACGCGAACTGACAAGGCCATTTTCTAGGTAGCAAGCAAAAATGGACAAGAAGGGAAAGTGGTGCAAATAAATACATTTATGTGGCTTATAAATAGAACTGAAAACTTAACACTGTAACATCTTGGAAAACACCCTTGTGCATCTACGATTGTGTCATTTTTCTTTTCTTAGTGCTTCTATGATGTACAACCCCTGTGGCATCAGCAGAGGTAGAGGCAGGTTGTTCACTTCCCTGCTGTGACTGCTTCGACACTTTTGGCAGACGCCTTTGGGTTTTAGGGTTGTGAGGGCCCCGCCAAAGTCTGTTTGCACATTCTCCCCGTGTTTGCGTGGGTTTCCTCCGGGTGCTCCGGTTTCCTCCCACAGTCCAAAGATGTGCGGGTTAGGTTGACTGGCTATGATAAATTGACCCTTAGTGTTAGGGGGATTAAAATGTGTGGGGTTACGGAGATAGGGTGGGATATGTGTTGGTGTAGGGGTTACGGGGATCGGGTGGGATATGTGTCGGTGCAGGCTCGATGGGCCGAAATGGCCTCTATCTGCACTGTGGGGTTTCTGTGTGTGATCTGTGAACTGTGCAGGGGCAGACTCGGCCATCAGGATCCAGGCAGCATGTGGGCTCTGACTGAGGGGGAGGTAATGGGGGAGAAGTGGGAGCGCTTTGAGCAGAGCACCCACCCTCACCATCATCCCTCTCATGGGCCACCTGCACTTCCCTGCTAGCAAGGAGCTGGCGAGCACTTTGCTGCACATCAGTGGGGCGATGAACGCTCAAGTCTAGGTTTCTATATCTCCTAGATGTTACTGCAATAAGAGTCTGCAAGCTGTTGTTCACAGCAAGCATGTTCTCATTTGACTGGCAAGTTTGCTCCTCCATGCGGGTGGCCACTCTTTCCATGGAAGGGCTCATCGTCGCCATCGCCTGCAACATGGTGCTGCTCATGTTAAAGATGGGCTCCTCCATTCTCTCTACAATCGCACACATCGCAGCTGGAAAAGCTGCCAGAGCCTCGCGCATTTGTCGCTGCTTCTCCAAGATCAGCCTCTTTGTCGACAGCCCCAGAGGTTCAGCATCTGCACCCAGGCGAGCAGGGCTTGGAGCATCTGGCCCCCTCCGACGAGGACTCTCCACTGCTGTCCCTGTCTCCACCATCTGCTCTTGCTCACTTGTGATGTGTGAGACATCAAGTGACAGCACTACTCCATGGCCGCGATTTTATCAATGGTTGGGTGCGGGCCAGGTGGTTTCCTGCTTCCAGTCCTGCCCCCAGCTGCATCCGGCCCACAGATGTGATTTTACGCTGATTGCCCTTATTCAGCCCGCCCTGTGGGCTTGCCGGCCAACTAAGAGGAAGCCGGTCAGATGACGCCATTTGATGATGCACAATTTTTTTTTGACAGTTGATTCCTCAGTGTTTGACAGCATTAAGGTGCTGCAAACACTGACAATCACTGCACGAAGGTGACCTCTTGCACCCAGGCTCTCCAGTGACTCCCTCCAGAGGCTGGAATAGATGGCAGCTGCAGGTGAGCTGACAGAAGCGATCTGTCACTGGTGAGAGAGGTTCTCCCAATGAGGTGTCACTGGACATGGATTTCAAAACTTGTAACCTAAAGAAATGTGTAAATGTATTAACAATGTTTTTCCCAACATTTTCTTACCTCTGAGACTCACCAGTGCACCATTGGATTCTTCACCCCACTTCTGCAGCTGGCATCAATCCAGAAACATTACAGCAGACTCACAACATGCCACACTTACCTGGCGTGGTGTTCGGACATTGGGAAACCCGAGGCAGAAGCGGCAAAATTCAAAAATAGCCTGTCAACTACTAGCAGCTACCTGTTAATAGGCAGGTAATTGCCTTTAATCCTTTTCCCACCGCTAGGTGTCGGGTCCATGCGCAAATCGGGGACCCAACACTTGGGAAAATTGTTTGGAGGCGGGTTGATGGCGGGATTGCAACCCGCTGTCAATCAAAACGATTTTACCCTTTGACCCACCTCCAAACCCGCCCTCTGAGCGGCGGTAAAATGCAGCCCTATGTCTCGCAGAACCCACCAACGTGCGCGTATCTGCGCTGGTGCTGGGTGCTCATGGGTGGTGTGATGGTGCACCCTCCGAGACTGCAACTTCCTCTGAGGAGTCGTATTCCTCCTCTGGCTGGACAGTGGGGGGCACTTGATGGACCTGTGGGAGAGTAAAGACATCAATTAGAAGTGTTATGATAAAAACGTTGTAAGTTACCATTATGCACATTATCATATTTCACTGGCTGCTGACATCAAGTCACCATGAGTGACTGTTGTATGCCATGTAGCTGTATGATATTCAATTCTGTCACCAGGTTGCTGGGAGGTCCCCCTCTCTCCATCTTCCACTGCCAGCAGCTCTGCAACTCTGCTTAAGTTGAGCAGCTCCTCCTCTGATGGCGTCAATGCAGTGGTGATTGGAGGGCCACCTCTGGTTGTCAGCCTCTCCCTGTTGTTTTGCGCTCTCTTCTGCAAGGAGGGAAAAAAGAGAACTTTGAGTGAGAGTGATGGAATGAGTGTAAGGGATGGATAGGCTACATCTGTAGAGGGTGGCTATGAGTGGCGTGACATTGCCAAATGGCCTCCTTTTGTGGTGTGACTTTCTATGATTCTATGATTGTATTAGGATGAGGGTGAGTTGTCAGTGGTGGATAGTCAGATGGGGATGTGAGTAGGTGCACAGACAGTGAGGGATGGGTGCACCTGCAAGGTAGGTTGGTTTGAGGAGTGATGTGCAGGAGTAGGCTTGGGAAGGCAGAGTGATGGGGTTGGGGTGACATGCACATCAGAATGTAGTTGAAAGTAGCATTGTACTCACCTTTCCTAATTTCCTGTGGTCATTAAATCGCTTCCTGTACTGGATCCAGGAGCGGCTGGCAACAGTCCTGCTGCTCACTTCCTCGGCGAGCTCCAGCCATGCCCTCTTCGTTTCAGCTGCTGGCTTCTTCCTCCAATCACCAGGGAAATGAACCTCCATACAGGCTCTCACCCCCCGGAGGGAGGAATCAGTAAACCTGGGCGCAGCCTTTTGGCAGCGAGCCTGCATTTTTGCTTAGAAATTGTTAAACCTTCCCAGTCAAACTAACTGGTCTATCTCACGGCAACAGCTAACTCTCAGACCAACCTCTGGACCACCTCCAACAACCTTCAACTCTCATCTGTCCAATGCCCCTTTAAAGAGGTGAGCTGAAGTCAAGTTATCCTTGATGTCCTCAGGCCCGCTCCAGTTAATTGGTCTGGAAACCGGCATGACTAACTCAATTGGAGTACTTAAGTTAAAAAGATGGAAAGTTCGGGATAGTGACTCACTACACGGCTCTCCCACACCCAACCCAATGCCAAGGTGAAAATTCAGCCCTGTTGTAATGTTATCTTAATAACGTAATTACGAGTCTCACAAGCAGTTGTAGAGGAGTGCCATTTATTCAGTCCTGACTCTGTCTCTAGTACAGTATCTGAAGCATGGCCAAGATGGCGTCGGATCCTGCCCCCAGATATGACATCAGCCGTCAACCAGCTGTCAATCAAACCCTGCTGTCTTTACGACAGCTACGGTTATCCGTACATCTTCCCCCTTCAATGAAGACATAACACAATAACAACATAACATAACATAACACATAGAACACTTGTTAACATCATATTGAACCAGTCAGTGTAACTACACCATTGAACTAATTGCAGGTAGGTATAAACCTTACCCACACCCAGGAGTCCATTAACTGTTTACAGTCTTATCAATCCCTGTCTACAGGTCAAGTTTAACTACAGGCTTTCTGGTGCGCTGTGACCTGCGTGGCTGAACGGGTGTTTGCTGAACCACCCCAGTTGTATCCCTTAAGTTCATGTCTGTACCACACAGGTCCCTTGTCACATTGTCACTATTGTGTCCTTCGTCACTTTGTGGCATTTTCCTCATCTCGTCTCTTTGTGGCATTTCCCTCATCTCGTCATCCTCTCTGTCCTCCTGAGGCTGAAAGGTCTCTGTGGTTTTCAGTAGGTGCCTCCTGTTTCTACGAAACACATTGCCATTCTCTGTCATGACACTGTATGACCTGGGGGTGACCTGTTGTATAACGGTAGCTCTTGTAGGCCATGACTCAGGCCCTTCAATGCGAACTATATCCTTCTCCTGTAGAGGCACTAGTGTAGTGGCTGTGCGGTCATGAAGTGTTTTTTGTTTCTGTTGTAGTTTCCGAGCCTTGTCTGCCCACACCTCATCTCTGTGGTCAGGTGTGACATAACTGGGAAGTCGTGTACGGATTTTCCGACACAGTAAGAGCTCAGCTGGAGACTTGCCACTTGCTAGCGGGCCCGCCCTGTATGACATCAGGGCCAGATATGGGTCAGTGTTGCTGTGTGCTGCTTTCTTTAATAGTCCTTTCACAATCTGTACCCGCTTCTCCGCTTTTCCATTAGCCTGAGGATAGAGCGGACTGGAGGTTACATGATTAAACTCATACTCTGAAGCAAATGACTGAAACTCATGACTGGCATAAGGAGGGCCATTATCAGAGGCCAGGGTTAGAGGGATGCCCTGCCTGGCAAAGATTGACTTCAGGTGAGTTATCACAGCTCTTGATGTGGTACTGGACAAGAGAGCCATCTCCGGATAATTGGAATAATAATCAATAACTAACAAACAGTCTTTTCCTTCATAGTGAAATATATCAGTTCCGACCTTTTCCCAAGGTTGTGATGGGAGCTCTGTGGTAATGAGGGGCTCTTTTGTTTGCTTGTAGTGATACTCCTGACATGTAGCACACTCGCTGATCAACTGGTCAATATCAGAGTTCATGTTTGGCCAGTAGAGTGCCTCATGTGCTCTCCTTTTTGACTTTTCTGCACCCAGGTGCCCTTCATGTATCCTGTTGAGCATTTCTCATCACAGAGGTGGGCACTACTATCCTGTCACACTTAAGCAGTAGTCCATTGACCACAGAGAGCTCAGACTGAATGTGATAATATTGTTTACATGACCCTTTCTTCCAGCCCTCTTGAAGATTTCTCATTACTTTACTCAGGACTGGGTCCTTTGATGTCTCTGTGACTATCACTGATAGTTGTTCCTGTGTGGCGGGCAATGCTGCATAGACCATATCCACATGAAGAGCCACACCCTCTTCTGATTCACTGTTTTGTGTGGTGTAAGGCGCAGCCCTGGATAGTGTGTCTGCAATGAACATTTGTGTCCCTGGCACATATGTTAGCTCAAAATCGTAACATTGAAGTCTCATCATTAGGCGTTGTATCCGTGGTGACATGTCACACAGATTCTTCTTTGAGATCCCTAGCAGTGGCTTATGGTCCGTTTCTAGGATAACCTTGGGAAGACCATAGATGTAGGTATGAAATTTTTCACACCCAAATGCCAAGCCAAGGCACTCCTTCTCGATTTGCGCATACCGGCACTCTGTAGCCGTCATGGAGCGTGACGCATACGCCACTGGTCGCCATTCTCCTTCATCTTCCTGGAAGGACAGCCCCTAATCCATTCTTAGGGGCATCTGTGGACACTTTTGTCCTCTTTTTAGGGCAGAAGAACTTCTGTAGGGGTTCACTTGCTAGAATGTGTAGCAGCCCCTTCCATTCTCTCTCATGTTCATGTCCCCATTGGAACTCTATCTCTTGGTGCAGCAGTTTTCTCAGATGAACAGTTTTCACTGCTAGATTTGGAATGAATTTTCCTAGGTAGTTAACCATGCCAAGGGCCCACTGAACCCCTTTCTTGTCCTTTGGTTTCTCCATGTCATGTATAGCCTTTACCTTTGACTTGTCTGGCTGAATCTGAATCCCCTCTGAAGAGATCTTGTCTCCAAGGAATGTGATTTCATTGACGCTGAACTGACATTTGTCTTTATTTAGCTTGAGTCCATACTGCTGTATTCTCTGAAGTGTTTTCTCCGTCTGGTGTCGTGCTCCCCGAGTGGAGCCCCATACTACCAGATCATCCACGTACACCCGCACTCCCTCCAGGCCCTCGATAATTTGCTCCATTGCTCTGTGAAAGATTTCTGGGGCGGAGCTAATACCAAAGGGCAGACGCTGGTAGGAGTTTCGACCAAACGGGGTGTTATAAGTGCACAGCTTAGCACTTTCTTCATCAAGTTTCAACTGCCAGAAACCATGCGAGGCGTCCATCTTGGAGAAGACTTTTGCTTCTGTCATTTCGCTGACTATTTCCTCTCTTTGGAATTTGGTAGTGCTCTCTTTTGATATTGGCGTTAAGGTCCTTGGGATCCATGCAGACATGCAATTTATCAGTTTTCTTTGAATTGACGCAGACCATGGAATTTACCCAGTCAGTTGGTTCCTCAATCTTCTTTATGACAGCAAGTCCCTCCATGCGGTCTAGCTCTTTCCTCAGTTTTTCACAGAGAGCCACTGGAACTCTCCTGGGTGCATGAATCACAGGTTGTGCATCCTCTCTCAGTTTGATGGAGTATGTAAAGGGCAGTGCTCCGAAACACTGAAAGACATCTGCATATTTGTGTGCTATAGTCTCATGAGTCAGATTTGTACTATCTTGGGGGGCACTCTGCACATAGTTCTGTTCATTGATAGTATAGATTCATTTTACCAAGCCCAAATCCACACAGGCCTTATCCCCCAACAGTGACTCATGTCCTTCAGGCACTATAACAAAGGTCAAAGGGTGAATGTGATTTTTTACCTTAACATTCAGCCTACACGTTCCTTTTGTTTCAATGCTTTGTCCATTGTATGCCTTCAAAGACACTGTCTTGTTCAGTATTTTAGGTCGCACTTTGAGATTCCGTGCATCACTCCAACTTATGAGGTTTGCCTTAGCACCTGTATCTAGCTTAAAGGTAACAATGGTGCCATTTACCAGCAAGGGAGCTATCCAAACTTCAGTCTTTGGTCCTACAGAGTGCAGTTCAATAGCATTTTTGCCCTGTTTTGACTCATTTTGCACCATTCCCACAAACAAAGACTCTGCTCCTGTCTCTTCAGTCTCAATAGCATGCACTGTCTTTTTACCTTCAGTTTTCTCTTCCAAAAAACACATCTTGGCAAAGTGATTCCTGCCTTTACATTTTGCACAGTTCTTCCCATAAGCAGGACACTGTCTGACTACGTGTTTATTACCACACCGTTTGCATTCATAAGGCATCATCGTCTTGAACTCCATGGGCCCTCTTGTGTCCCTTTTGTGTACCACATCCACCGGCAGGTTTTTCAGCCCCAGGGCGCTCCCTTTTGCTGTGCTGCTCCCCTCGAAAGTTTTCGTGTGCATGGCTGAGAGTTCACTGCTGCATCCAAATTTAGGTCATTGTCTCTAAGCATTCTCTCCTTCACCTTCTTGTCGAGTATTCCAAAAATGACTTGATCGCGTATCATCGATTCCTTCAGGTCCCTAAAGTTGCATGTTTGTGCTTTTATTTTCAAGTCTGTCAAAAAAAAATCAAAGGATTCTCCTTGCTTCTGCACGCGGGAGCGAAACATGAATCTCTCATATGTTTCATTCTTTTTTGGAGTGCAGTATTCGTCGAACCGTTCTATCACCTTGTCCAGATCATTTTTATCATCTTCGGCTGCAAACGTAAATGTATTAAACAGCTCGATTGCCTGCGAGCCAGCCACTGTTAGCAATAAAGCTACTTTGCATGTTCCAGAGCTAGTCGAAGCGTCAATCGCTGTGAGGTAGAGAAGAAAGCGTTGCTTGATGACACGCCAATTTTCATCCACATTTCCTTCTAGTTGCAGGCTAGCCGGAGGTTTTATTCCTTCCATTGTTGTAGTATGTCCTTATCGTGAGTTCTATAAATCCTGGTACCATGTAATGTTATCTTAATAACATAATTACGAGTCTCACAAGCAGTTGTAGAGGAGTGCCATTTATTCAGTCCTGACTCTGTCTCTAGTACAGTATCTGAAACATGGCCAAGATGGCGTCGGATCCTGCCCCCGGATATGACATCAGCCATCAACCAGCTGTCAATCAAACCCTGCTGTCTTTACAACAGCTACGGTTATCCGTACACCCGTGTTATTTTTTAGTACAATACATTGAGCAGAACATTAGGAAAACTCCCTGTTCTTCCTGAAGTTGTGCCATGGAATCTTTAATATTTACCTGAACAGACAGATGGGATCTAGGTTTCACATGGTACTTGTGACAATAATACTTCACTGGAGTGTCACCTGGTTTCTGAGGTCCAGTTCTAGTGTAGGGTTTGAATCCACAACCTTCTGACCCAGAGGTGAGAGTGCTATGAGCTGAGTCAAGCTGAAAGGGTAGAAATTGCAGAATGCTGAATTACATGAAAGTCTTGTAGCAGATTGGGTAGAATTTTTAACATCTGCAAGGGGGTTATAACTGGCGATATCGGATTCCTCGCTAATTATACACCCCATCCGATTTTCCATTCCATGGGCCAATCTAATACTTGCAGTTTTACACCTCCCCCGAAATTGAAAGTTCCGCCCATTATTGCAATTTTTCATTTTCATCAGCTTCTCCTGAAGGGCTGGGTTTTTGAAATTGTCTTTTGGAAGCTTAGTTGCAGCATACATTTTCCTGCAAGCAGGACCCTGTTCTTTATCATTTTATCCAGAGACTCAGTTTTCTGCTGCTCTTGCACTTCTCTGTTGATCTTTTGTGTTTGCAACTCCAAGTCATTATGCAAGGTCCATAAAATCTTCTTGTCTGCTTCGAAGTACTGTGTCCACAACGTGCAACACACCTTTAAGCTGGTAAATTCTGCAACTTTTTGTAGGTGCATTGATGGTAGAATACTCAGATGATTGAGGCCTACCATTGAGAACCTGTGTGAGGTAAAGGGTGTGAATAACAGTATTGACATTAGCACCTAGGTATCTTGTGATATTGTGGAGCAGTGTTTTCCACTTAGCTGCTTTCACAGCAGATACCATCACTGATGCACAATTTTTCAATCCTTATCTCCTGTTATTGAGCAGCTGGTGCTAGGGATCTCTTATCGGCACACTTGTCAATGATCCATCAGTCACACAATACCCTATTACCATAGCCTTATCCGTCATATGCTGACTTATCACTCAGTGGCTTTACGGTGATGAAACGCATTTGCTTTTGGAACCTACGCTAATTATTTTTAAAATGGAAACTTCAGAAAAATTGCAAGATGTATCCTGAATATTTGTTGGAACAGAAGAATGACTAAATAAACTAACAGAAGAAAAAAAGTGATGAGGCTGATTATGATCTTTAAAAATGACGTGCTCTGTACATATTATTCAGGAGACAGAACAAAAGCTGTTGAGGTTGTTACTATCTGAAAAAGTTGATGATAATAGATCAAGAGGAGGGCAAAGAAGAGCATAGCTCGATGATCTGATGGATTGGGATGGCAGAACATCAGGGACTATACAATCAAATTGTGCAGATCCGAAAAAATATGCACACAGTGTCAGTCTATTAAAGATCATGGCCTAGAAATTCAGTTGGCGCCGCGCCAGGGCTTTAGCGCCGGAAAGTTAGCGCCGGCACTAAGTCCCCCTGCGCGCGCCAAAAATTCAGTAGCGCCGCGCCCAAACGGCTGCCGGCGCTACTGAAGGGTGTTTGCGCCTGTAAATGGGCGCTACCTGCCGCATTGCGGCGCTATTCCGGCGCTGCGGCGCCCGATGCGGTGCAGCAGGCTCGGGAAGTGCAGGCCTCCTCCTTCAGTTAAGGAGGAGCTGCCTGCACCCGCCCGCTGGCCGGTAAAATCTTCACAAAAATGAGCCCGGCACCTCGGGGAAGTGCCGGGCTCGCAGCCCAGAAGCATCTGTTCCGCAGGGGGGGGTGGAGGAGTCTGGGGAGGGAGGTGCGGGCAGGCGGCCGGCGGGAAAGCGGCCGGCCGCCGCGCGACCTTAATGCGCCGGCGCAAACTCCTGTAAGACTCGGTTGCCAGAGTCTTAGTTGCGGCTGCCACGGGCGAGGCGGCCGCAACTCAATTTCGGTGCTGGGCCCGTCACCACGGCAACCGGGACGCTGCGCACACCGATGACATCATCGGTGCCGGCGCAGCGCAACCGGTCTACCGCCGATGGTAGGGCCCCAGGGAATTTCTGAACCGGCTGTAAGTCCAGCGCAATGACCTCTAGCGCCGCAAAATGGGCGCAAAGCCCACTCAATTTCCAGGCCCATCTCTCCTCTCATTGCACAACTTCCAGTCGAACATGTATTCAAATGGTAAATCTACACTAATGTGTGCAGTCTATGGGGGAAAAATTCGGTATCGCCCCATTTGGGGTGCCATTATTGGCGGTGCGCAAAGTTTAGCACCTGGCGCTAATTATCGTCTCCGACAGCAAACTTGGCTTTTATGATTGGAGCGCTAAATCAGGCCCTTCACACCTGTCTTAAGGCGCAAAGGCCGAGGAGCGAGGCGCTACCTCAGAGCGCTGGCAAAGCAAGGAAGGGCAAATCAAAATAAACCTGCAAAGTGCTGCTCAGTACTCAAAACTCCTTCACACAGCGTTGAATCTCTCCAGAAGTCTCTCTCGCTCTCTCAGAATACGTGGTGCAAAAATGTCACCGACAAAAAAAGGCAGGAAGTGGTCGCCTTTAAATAGCGCTCCCCTAGTCCCTTTCTGACAGCATAATGCTCCCCTCAACCTGTCGTTGCTAGCGGCAGGTGGTAAGGCAGGGGGCGCCACTCAATATCCGGTCCGGGGCGCTAACGGGGCGTTGCGCACTCGACTGACGTCACGATCTGCCGGCGCAGGAGACCGTGGCGGGAGTGTTTAGCGCCGCCGCAAAATGTCTAGTTAATTTCACGAGCGGCACAAACATCGCCGCTCCCGGGCGCTAGTTGCTTTGCGCCCCAATTGGCACCCTCTTAAGGTGCTAACGGGAGGCGCAAACAACTGAATTTTTCTCCCTATGTGTCTAAAACAAAAATAATACATCTTGATGCAGAAATTATTGCAATTGGAAGACTAACATTTGTTGGCATCATACTTCAGAAGGGGCATTTGTTTATAAATTCAAGTTTAACAGTGCTATTATCAGGAATTTCAAAAAATGTCATTTGGGTTGGTCCAAAAAGAACATAAGAACAGGCTGTTCAGCTTACCTGAGCTGCAATATACAGAGTCCATAGATGATTATTTTATCATGAGTTCCCTTCCCCTATCAAAAACCCAATGATCCCATGCTTTAAAGAAAACTGATTGTTCCCCTATCTCCTCTGGAAAAAAAACATGTCAAGCAGCGTTATTACAATCTCTTTAACCTTCAACCTCCCTTCTCAAAAATACCTCACAAAAAGTCTTCCAATTCATCAATGCACTCAGTCAAAATAATGAAATATCTCAACTACTGTAATTTACTAAATTATCAGATTTGCTGCCATTTTCTAATTTGTGATTCAACAGCCATATTTTTAATTTTGTGTAACAGTTATATTTGGAAGGCTTTGAGGCCCAACAGTTTTAAAGGTTATTTCTTTCCCACTTTGACTCTATACTCTCAGCTTCTCTAAGAAGCACAGTGGGTTATAATACAATTCTGCAGCACAGCCCTTTCAACTTTTGGTACTCGGGTTTGAGTCCAGCTGAGACAGAGGGCTTGAAGCACTCTTCCTTCTGACAGCCATTAAAGGTCACAAAATGAAATTAGTTCTGACTGGTTCAGCCTAGTTCCTGCAGTTTCAAAATCCCCAGGCTCACAACTTAAAACTATTTTGAATCCACTAATAATCTAGCACAAAGTTCACAAAGGGGTAATTTTCAAGTTGGCACTGCCAGGAGGGAACCTTGCCCACCAGCATGGCCAATCAGAAATTGGTGTGCCCATGAATTTCTGATATGTGCAGACTCAGAAAATCTACTCCCAGAAGAGTGATCCTAAGGGGTGATTCCACAATCCTAGGTGCCCAGAGGGAAGCTATGCTCGCAGGGTGCCCTAGTTGGAGATAGGGATACAATAGCGTAGCCCAAATTTTCCAACCCGAGATCCCTGTGAGCACAGGGAATCATCCCTCTTTTATTCAGAGTCTAAATAATTAAAGCATTGCAGGAGTATGGAGAGGGTTATCCTTCTAATACATAGCTGAAGGATATTCATCTAGGTTGTAGCTCAGTACATTTTTAATAAGCAAGCCAAATCGCCCTTTATTCAATGTCATTGTTAAGTAACCCTCTCCCAGTGACTCCCTGTTCTTCCCAAATGTCCCTTTTTGGGAAATGGTTCATCTGTCGTACAGGATTTATTGTTTTTCAGCCATTTCCTCTCATCTAGAACCTCTGCTTCACTAATATCAAAAGTCCTAGCACATACACAATTTGGGGTGGAGTTTCCGCTGGGTTTTTCAGTGCAATTCGCCCGAAATCAGCTAAACCAGCGCAAAAGATCGAATAATTTCAAGCGCAATTTACGTCCACCACAAGTCGAGTTTCTGCGATCTCTTGCGCTAGTTTAAAAAACATTGTGCTGGAAGCTGGCCCCACCCACATAACTGGCCACGCCCCCAATCAAAATAATCACCATGGTGAATTTCCGCTAATTGCGTTTGCGGGCCTTCGAGGAGGCTCTTAAAATTAAGCTTTTTTTTTAGGCGCAAGGGCACTAGTAAGCAACTTTTAAAAGTTTTAAATATTAAAAAATATTTAATTTACTAAGAAACTGATTAGTGTACACCAATGATACTAGTAAATGGTTCAGTATAGTTTTTTTAAAGTCATTTTCAGTTATTTAAAATCAGGTTACTCACAGGTGGTGGACTAGACACTGAGTAAAAATGCTTATTTTTTGTGATAAACCCATTTTCAGCTGTATTAATCAAACTTCACCAGGTTACCACTCTTAAATATATCAAGGAATATTTTTTAATGCAAGAAAAAAAAACAATTACATTCTAAAATGCTGCCCGACTGCACTGGTTCATGGAAGGTTTTACATTTGTGATTATGCAAACGAGTTTGAGCAGAAACGTGAACCATAACTTCATCTCGGAAAACTAGCACAATTTGCACCTGGATTGCCAATTGCACCCAAAGCAGAAACTCTACCCCAATGTGTTTGACGTGGGATTGTATTTATCAGCATCCTTACTAATAAAGGACATCCAATGAGTTGTCATTTAGCATATTAACTATCTCCTACTTATCTTTATGTTCAACTCTATATGGGTCCATTAAGGTTTTGACTTTCTTGCTGTGTAGTACTGGATGAATCTTTCGTGTCATCTTTTACACCTGTTGCTATCTTCACTTTCTAATTTTCTCAGTTGTGTGAAAATCCTGAAAACTGAGATTCAAAAGTAATCTAACGGAACCACATGTGTTTGTGATCAATCTCTGCTCTAAACTTATGATTTAAAGGAAAAATATTAAATTGAAGTTTGCTCCAATTTATATACTTGTCTCTCTTTTTCTCTCTCTCTCTCTCTCTCTCCAGCGTTCAAAAATAGCAGTATATGAAAAAATGTGGTCCTACATGAAATCTGCCGAACCATCTGTGTTCACCAAAACAACAGCCGATGGAGTTGCCAAAGTTCGGAAATCGAAGGGAAAGTTTGCCTTCTTGCTAGAATCAACAATGAATGAATACATTGAGCAGAGGAAGCCATGTGACACCATGAAAGTAGGAGGGAACCTTGATTCGAAAGGCTATGGAGTGGCAACCCCTAAAGGAGCAACATTAAGGTGGGTGGAATAGTGTAACAATATTTTATATGTTGTTATAGTATTCCACCCACCCTGATGTTTCCTGTTTTTTTTTATTTGTCAAGAATGTAAGGTAACTTAAATTTTACATTATTTAAAAGCCTGGATTAAGTAAGGCTGGTAATATACAGTTACATTATTTAATGCATCCATTTTACTATTTTTTTTAACGTGTCGTCTTTTTTTGATTGTCCGTTGCTGTTTTAATTTTACAATTCTATAATTTTTTCAATTTATCTGGTAAAGTTAATGCTTTAATGTGTGAAGAATGTGTGATTGCATGATGTGTTAATTTTTTTCTTAAAGGCAATTCCCCATTCCGCACACTTCAGTTTTGAACAATGTGACCCTTCATGCCACCTCCCAATATTAACACTTTATTTGCTGTGCAAGCGTTTCTCCATTCCGTGAAAATAGCCAATTTGTCCTATTGTGCTCCTTTCACGTACACTTATTACAATTGTTCATTTTCTTACAAATATGTTTTATTGTTTCAAGAAATGCTGTTAACCTCGCAGTATTAAAACTGAATGAACAAGGCCTCTTGGACAAATTGAAAAACAAATGGTGGTACGACAAAGGAGAGTGCGGCAGCGGGGGAGGTGACTCCAAGGTCAGCCTCAATGTCACCACAAGCGGGTACCTTAGTACAGAGTAATCGGCAAGGCTGTTATTTGCAAAAGAAAATCAATCCATTCATTTGTACGCAATATTATATTTGAGTCGTGATGTTGGTACAACAGGGATCCTTACCAGATTGACAGCTGAAGTGAGTGTTGCAATGCTTGGAAAGCTCAGGGAAAGAGACTTTTATGGTGATATTATGTAACAACAAAAGATTCTATTTAAAGTAAAGCTAATGATATTTCAAGTTTGTATTTTTTTTACTTCAGAAAGCATTGGTCCTTGGAAAACTTGCCTTAATCATTGCCCTTCAGGGCCAAATCCAGGAATAAGAGAGAAATTGCAGGCCTGTCAGCATTTAAAAACCAACAATAGATTAATGTTTCTAGTGGATGCTTTGTGTCAGAATCCAGATTATGCAGGGGCACAACGCAATACAATATCCTGTCAGAGTTTAATCTGGCAGATCCTTTTAGATCTGAAAAATTCAATTAATTTGATTTTTTTTAAATTCTTACTCATTGGTTAGGCTTTCAAATCTATCCTATATATTCAGACAGACTCATTTTCATACACCTACTATCAGCATTCTTGCCTCACTATCACTGAGAGAAGGGCTTAGTTTGCAGGTATGGAAGATCACAATACAAAGCTGTCCTGCGCTGTCCAAGCAAGATGCCTGAATTGCACTTCCAATTTTGGAGGCCCTGAGAATGAAAGTCATGTTGGTATAATTTGGCAGGAAGGGGCAGGTGGAGGATTGTCATTCCTCTGCCATTATGATTGAGGTATAATCATCAGATCAGCACTGAGAGAATTCACTTAATAGCCACCATCAGCCTATCCTGTAGCTAAATAATAAAACAGAAAACACTGGAACCACATAGCAAGTCTGTCATCATCTGAAAAAAGATATGTTAAAGTTTCAGATGAAGATCTTTCATCAGAACGCATTCCCATCTAACAAAGACACCAGTTGAAAACATTAGCCCTAACCTTTTTGTTTTCAGACACTGTGGCCGGAATCTTCACCTTAGCGCCATGGCGGGTGCATGCGGGCTGCATCGCGGGACACCATCCCGAAGTTTTCAACAGCGCGTTCTGCACTGCGCGTTTAACTCAATTACATCAATTGAAACAGTTATGCGGGTTTCCCGGCCATTTAAATGGAGTGGGTCTGATGACGTCACCGATGACTCGCTTTCAGCACGGATATTTAAAGGAGCCTTGCACACAAATCTCAGTTGAAGGTTTTTGGATGATGCATAAAGGTGGTTGGGGAAGGTGGCTATTAGTCTATATCGCAGAGATTTGTGTGGCTGCAAGCAACAGAGGGCTGTGCCCAGGTTCTCAGACACCTCCCTGGAAGTCCTGGTCCAGGAAATCAGAGCACGCAGGGAGGTCCTATTCACTGGCAGCGGCCGGAAAAGAGCAGACAGAGAAACCAAGAGGGCATGGCTGGAGATCACCCAAGAAGTAAGCAGTAGGGGTGTTTTCAGCCATTCCTGGATTCAATGCCAAAAGAGATTGAATGATCTCATGAACTCAGGAAAGGTGAGTACAATGCCACATTCAACTACATCCTGATGTGTGTGTCACCCCAACCCCATCACTCTGCCTTCCCAAGCCTACTCCAGCACATCACTCATCACACCAACCAACCTTGCAAGTGTACCCATCCCTCACTGTCTATGCACCTACTCACATCCCCATCTGACTCATCCCCACTGACACTTACCCTCATCCTAATGCAATCCTAGAAAGTAACACCACAGAAGGAGGCCATTTGGCAATATCATGCCACTCCCTCATAGTCACCCTCTACAGATGTAGCCCATACAGCTCCTACACTCATTCCATCGCTCTCACTCAAAGTTCTCTTCTTTCCTTCCTTGCAGAAGAGAGGGCAGAACAGGAGAGAAAGAGAGAGAACCAGAGGTAGCCCTCCAATACATAAAAAATTTGTCGCCTACAGAGAAGGAGGCTCTCAAAATAAGTGGAGTGACAGAGCTGCTGGCGGTGGGAGACGGAGAAAGGAGGACCTCCCAGCAGCCTGGTGGCAACATTAAATATCCCACATGGCATGCAATAGTTACTCATGGTGACTGATGTCAGCAGCCAATAAAATATCATCATGTGCATAATGGTAACGTTACACATTCTTATCATAAGAGATCTAATTCATGTCTTTACTCTCCTACAAGTCCATCAAGCAACCCCCCTCCCCACTGTCTAGCCGGAGGACGAAGATGACTCCTCAGTGGAAGCTCCATTCTCTGAGGGTGCACCTTTACCAGACCCATGCGCACCCAGCACCAGCGCAGATACGTACACGTCAGTGGGTCCATCTAGACATAGAGTGGTGTTGTTGTCACCTGGTGTCTCACACATCACAAGTGAGCAAGAGCAGATGGTGGAGACAGGCACAGCAGTGGAGAGTCCTCACCGGAGGGCGCAGGATGCTCCAGGCTCTGCTCAGCTGGATTCAGATGCTGAACCTCTGGGGCCGTCGATAAAGAGGGTGATCTTGGAGGAGCAGCAACATATGCGCGAGGCTCTGGCAGCTTTTCCAGCCATGATGTGAATGATAGTAGAGAGAATGGAGGAGTCCAGCCCCAACATGAGCAGCACCATATCGCAGGCGATGGCGACTATGTGCTGTTCCACTGAAAGGATGGCCACCTGCATGGAGCAGCTAATGCGCCAGTCGAACGGGAACATGCTTTCTGTGAACAATAGATTGCAGACTCTCATTGACCTCAGCTCTAGAAAGGATACCAAAGTAGACTTGGGCGTTCATCGCCCCACTGATGTGCAGCAAGGTGCTCTCCAGCTCCTTGCTAGCAGGGAAGTGCGGAAGGCCCATCAGAGGGATGATGGTGAGGGGGGACATGGAAATGGGTGCTCTGCTCAAAGCGCTCCCACTTCTCTCCCGTTGTCTCCCCTTCAGTCAGAGCCCCACATGCTGCCTCGGATCCTGATGGCCGAGTCTGCCCCTGCACAGTTGGAGGAGGAGCAGAATTTGGCGGGGCTCTCACAGGCTCCAAAACCCAGAGGACGTCTGCCAAAAGTGTCTAAGCAGTCATAGCAGGGAAGTGATCAGCCTGCCTCTACCTCTGCTGAAGCCACAGGGGTTGCACCTCGTGGAAGCACTCAGAAAAGAAAAATGATACAATCATAGATGCACAAGGGTGTTTCCCAAAATGATAGTGTTAAGTTTCAGTTCTATTTATGATGCACATAAATTTACTTCTTTGCAGTGCTTCCCCATCTTGTCCATTTTTGCCTGCAACCTGGGAACTGGCTTTGTCACTTGGAGTGAATGGTGAGACATTACTTAACCTCGGGCAATGGGTGTTTGGTTGACAGGAATGGTTTGGTCATTTTAAGACTGCATTGTGGTGTTGGTGGTGGGGGGAAGTTGGTACAGCATCTGGGAGCCATATGGGTGCACTGGTGCAACTTAAATAAATCGGGCCATTATGAGGCCATCTCGGGCCTCCCGGGCAGCAACGTGCACTGCTGCTGGTGCCATCTCCATCTCCGCTTCCTCCTCCTCATGTTCCACCTGTTCCTCCTCCTCCTCCTCTGAAGAGTATGTGCGCTCTGCGCCTTGCTCCTCCTGCAGCTTCAATCCTCACTGCTGTGCTATGTTGTGCAGCGTGCAGTATATGACGATGATTCTGGAGACCCTGGCTGGTGAGTATTGAAGGGCTCCTACAGATCTGTCAAGGCATCTGAAGCGCATCTTCAGCATGCCAATTGGTTGCTCTATGACACATCTGGTGGACATGTGGCTTTCATTAGAGTGCTCCTCAGCCTCATTGCTTGGCCTGCTCAAGGGTATCATCAGCCATGTCTTCAGTGGATAGCCCTTGTCTCCAAGCAGCCAGCCGGTATGTTTGTTTTGGAGGAGCGAAGAGCTGAGGGAGGGTGGACTGGCACAGGACAAAAGAATCATGACAGCTCCCAGTGTGCATGACTAGCACACACATGCATGATGATCTTTTCATGGTTGCAGACAAGCTGCACATTGAGGGAGTGGAAGCCCTTCCAATTCACAATCACTCCTGGGTGATGTGGGGATGCCTTGAAAACCCACATGTGTGCAGTCGATGACGCCCTGCACCTGTGGGATGCCAGCCAGAGCTGCAAAGCCAAGCACCCACTCCATCACACTGGCTTCATCAGTGGCAAAGTTTACATAAGTGGCTGACTTGTAAAACATGGCAGCGGTCAACTGGGTGATGCATTTGTGGGCGGCTGACTGCGAGATCCTACAAATGTCTGCTGCAGATCCCTGGAAGGAGTCTGAAGTGAAGAAGTTGAGGGTGGTGGTGACTTTGACAGCCACTGGTAAGGCATGTCCACCAGGTCCTCTGGGCAGCAAGTCTTGTTCCAGCAAGCTTCAAATGTCTGCGCCGACCTGGCGTGACAGCCTGAGCCTCCTTAAGTACTGCTGATCGGTCATGTCCAGGAAGCTCATTCTCTGCCTGTATGCCCTGTGTTGGGGGCATCACCTCTGGCACGGTGTACCCTGTGCTCATCACCTCTCTCCTGTGGAGCTTCAGGTTGGTGAGGAGAAGGCTGCTATTGTGGTTGCTGCTGCTGCTGTTGGTGTGGCTGGTGTTGTTGCTGCTTGGCTCATCTTGGTCCGAATCTGAGGTCTAAGGTGGGACAGCATAAGCGGCACCCATGCTGATCTGATAGATGGCAGGTAAAGTGGAGATCTGAAGCACAATCCTTCAATGTAGTGAGAGTAACTTGCAATGTGGTGAGAGTGGATTCCGAGGTTACAGAAATCACCTGCGAACTCCTGAAAGCAAAATCTCGGCACAAAATGGTGTCAGCAAGAGCCTTTCCCTTAGGCAAGGAAACAGATGTAAGGTGTCTGTATTTATGTGCTTTTTCCAGCTGTCACTTCACGAAGTAGCACAATGGCCACTGAGCTCCCGCCTCCCCTTCACAGGCAAGCTTCCCGAGGTCCATGAATCCCATGTGCAACCAGTTAAAGTTGAAACCTCACGTTAAAAAGGCTGTTAGGGGTCTCGAAACGAGTAGTTAACTACCTCAATGAGGTCGCCAGCGTCTCCCGAGCGGGTCCATGGCACACTTCGAAACACGCCCCAGTTAAACGTGAAAGTCGGTGGGATGACAACGGGTTCCCGACATGCTGTCAATTTCAGCGCTTTTAACTGCTGACCCGCTCCCAAACCCGCACGCTCTGCAATGGGAAAATTCCGGCCTGTGTATTTCTAGCATTTTCAGTTTTTATTTCATATTTTCGGTATTTAGTTTTTCATTTGATCTCCATTATAGCTCAAGACTTCTAGTAATGTCACCATATGAAAAGTAGATTTTTTTTGTTGAATCTCACTGTTAACTGCAGGAATCACTATATAGCTTATATAAAATGTATTTTGTCATAGCTTAATTGATTCTTATTTTTGCAAAGTTATTTGATCAGATCAGTGATCTAGAAGGTGCTTTTAGCACTCTCTGCTGTTCAATGGACGTACTAAAACTAAATTTCTTGTCCAATATGGCTTGATTTAATTGCTTGTATAACCATTTTCGTGCTAATGATCAAATACCATTAATGCCAAACTTCTAATAATGGTAGAATTTTAGGGATACTAATACTTTACCTGTGTTCTCCAATAGCACCCCTCTTAGTATATCAAACATTGTGGCTGGAATTTTCTGTACCTGGGCGGGTCCAGGTGGTCACCATGGCAGGTCATGACCCCGTTCTTCATTCCATCCCACTCCTGAGATCGACTTTCCCTATTAAGGCAGCCTTGCAAGTTACCCGGCCCTATTAAATGATGATGTCATCGATGACACATCTTCAGCCAGGGTATTTAAAGGAGTCATGGCCACATTGCATTTGAAGTTCATCTAGGATAGTGCAGGCACTGCACGCCCTGCACGCCACCATTGGAGTTTTGCAAAGAGTGGCAAACATGACATGGCAGAGACAGAGGGCTGCACCCAGGTTCTCAGATGACTCCCTCCATATACATGTGAAGGGAGTGAGAGCACGTAGGGAGGTCCTCTTCCCTTCCGATGGGCAGAAGAGAACTCCCCAGAAGACCAAAGGAGCCTGGCTCCAAATAGCAGAGGAGGTCAAAAGCAGGAATGTTGTGAGGAGGACCTGGGTGCAGTGCCGCAAATGTTTCAATGATTCATTAGATCAGGAAAGGCGAGTACAAAGCCACACTCAACTTCATCCTGCTGTGCCTCTCATCACATCCCCATCACTCTGCCTTCCCAACCCTACTCCTGCACATCATTACTCACACCAACATAACTTGCACATTCACCCATCCCTCTCTATCTACATTATCACATCCCCATCTGACTAACCACCCCTCACACTAACCCTCATCCTAATACAATCATAACAACTAACAACACACAAGGAGGCTACTTGGGATTGCCACCCCACTCCATCATAGTCTCCCTCTAAAGATGTAACCCATCCATTCCTCACACTCATTCCATCGGTCTCACTCAACCTTCTCTTCTTTCCCTCCTTGCAGGAAAAGTGAGCCCACAATAAGAGGGAGAGGGAGAGAACTGGAGGTGGCCCTTCATCATTGGCCACCTTAACAGCAGCAGAGGAGGTTGCCTTGGAAGTGTCAGGGGTTGCAGAGCAGCTGGAGGTGGGAGACAGAGAGAGGGGGACATCTCAGCAACCTGGTGACAGAATTACATCTCATACAGCCACATGGCATACAGCAGCCACTCATATGGGGACTGATGTCAGCAGCCAGTGAATGTTCATCATGTGCATAATGGTATCTGTATTCATTCTTGATATGACATATCTAACTCATCTCTTTACTCTCCCACAGGTCCATCAAGAGCCCCCCACCCACTGTCCAGGAGGAAGAGCAAGACGACTCCTCAGAGGAGCCTCCAGCCTCTGAGGGCGCACCGTCACCAGACGTAAGCGCACCCAGAACCAGCGCAGATACAGACACCTCAGTGGGTACAGCGCGAGATAGAGTAGTGTTGTCACCTGGTGTCTAACAACTCACAAGTGAGCAAGGGCAGATGGTGGAGACAGGGACAGCAGTGGAGACTCATCAGCAGAGGGCACAGGACGCTCCCAGCTCTACTCAGCTGTGCCTCTGGGGCCATCCAGAAAGAGGGCAATCCTGGAGCTGCAGCAAGAAGTGCAGGAGGCTCTGACAGGTTTTGCGAGCACGATGTCTGCAAATGTTCAGAGAATGGAGGAGCCCATCTCCAACATGAGCACCACCGTGTCACAGGCAACAGCGACTGTAGGCTCTTCCATGGATAGGATGGCCACCTGCATGGAGCAGCTAATGTGCCACTCACAGGAGCACATGGTCTCTATGGAGGATATATGGCAGAGGCTTATAGACCTCCTCTCTAGGAGGGATCTAAACGTAGGCTTGGGTCCTCATGGCCCCACTGCTGTGTAGCAAGGTTCTCTCCAGCTCCTTGCTAGCAGGGAAGTGCGGGTGGCCCATGAGAGGGACGATGGTGAGAGGGGACATAGAAGTGGGGGCTCCTCTCAAAGTGCTCACACTTCTCCCCCATTGCCCCCCCCCCCTTAGAGCCCTAGATAGCTCCTCGTATTGCGAGGGCAGACTCTGCCCCTGCACAGTCGCAGGAGGAGCAGGCTTTGGCTGGGTCATCACAAGCTCCAAAACCCAGAGGGCGTCCGCCAAAAGTGTCTATGCAGTCGCAGCAGGGAAGTGAGCAGCCTGCCTCTACCTCTGCTGAAGCCACAAGGGTAGCACCTCGTAAAAGTACGAATAAGAGAAAGATGAAACACAAGTAGATGCACAAGGGTAGCCACTTGGGTGTTTTAATAAATGTTTCTATAAAGTGTCCGGGACTGTGATGTCACAGATAAAAATATTTATTTCAAATTTGTGTGCAACTTTGGAAGTGGCTTAGTGAGCTGGAGTGAATGGTAAGACAATGGTGATCAGTGTGAAAGGAATGGCTTGGTCATTATAGAGATGCTTTATGGTGTTATGGCGTGGTGCAAACCTAGCGCAGCATGTGGCAGCCATATGGGTGTAATGCGTAAAGTTAAGTAAATCTGGCCATGATGAGTCCATCCCTGGCCTCCCGGGCAGCAGTGTGCTTGGGTGCTGGTGGGATCTGGACCACAAGTTCCTCCTGCTCCTCCTCCTCCTCCTCCTGCTCTGAAGAGGCTGTGCGCTCAGAGCCTTGCTCCTCATGCAGCGCTAATCCTCGCTGCTGCATTATGTTGTACAGGGCACAGCAGACCACGATGATTCTGGAGACCCTGGCTGATATGTACTGAAGTGCTCCTCCAGATCTGTCAAGGCATCTGAAGCGCATTTTCAGCATGCCTGTTGTCTGCTCTATGACAATCTGGTGGAAATGTGGCTTTCATTATATCTCTCCTCGGCCTCAGTACTTGACCTCCTCAAGGGGGTCATGAGCCACGTCTTCAGTGGCTAACCCTCGTCTCCAAACAGCCAGCTGGAAATTCTGTTTGGAGGAGCGAAGAGCTGAGGGAGGGTGGACTGGCGCAGGACGAAAGAGTCACAGTAGTTGCCAGGGAATTTGGCACACACATGCATGATGATCTTCCTATGGTTGCAGATGAGCTGCACATTCAGGGAGTGGAAACCCTTGTGGATGACAAACACTCCTGAGTGATGATGGGGTGCCCTGATGGCCACGTGTGCAGTCGATGACGCCCTGCACCCGTGGGAAGCCAGCCAAAGTGACCAAGGCCAGCACTCGTTCAGTAACATTGGCTTCAGCAGTGGCAAAGTTGATATAATTGGCTGACTTGTCAAAGAAGACATCGGTGACCTGTGTGATGCATCTGTGGGCGGCCGACTGCAAGATGCCGCAAATGTCTGCTGCAGATCCCTGGGAGGAGCCTGAGGCGAAGAAGTTGAGGACGCTGGTGACTTTGACAGCTACTGGTAAGGCATGTCCACCCGCTCCTCTGGGCTGCAGGTCTTGCTCCAGCAATCTGCAATTGTCTGCGATGACCTGCCATGATAGCCTGAGTCTCCTTTAGCACTGCTGCTCCATCATGTTGAGGAAGCTCAACCTCTGCCTGTGTATCCTGTGTTGGGGGTATTGCCTCTGACGCGGTCCAGCCCTGCGCTGATGCCCTCTGTCCTGTGCAGCATCAGGTGGTTGAGGAGAAGGTTGGTGGTGTTGCTGTTGGTGCTG
Source organism: Somniosus microcephalus (assembly GCF_052327205.1). Classification (NCBI taxonomy): domain Eukaryota; kingdom Metazoa; phylum Chordata; class Chondrichthyes; order Squaliformes; family Somniosidae; genus Somniosus; species Somniosus microcephalus. The sequence continues at coordinate 417,733,556 of NC_140987.1, read as the reverse complement.
CTGGTATTGGGGCTCATCGTGGTCCGATTCTGAGGACCAAGGTGAGACAGTATAAATGGCACCCATGCTGATGTAAAAGATGGCAGGTCAAATAGAGATGACAGAAGCAATCTATCAATGGTGTGATAGGTTCTACCAATGAGGTGACAGTGGATCCCGACTTTGCTGGAAACACTTGCAACTTCTAGAAAGCTAAATCTGTGCTGACAATGTATTCAGCAACAGCATCTGCCTTAGGAAAGTGATGAGCTGTCAGCTGGGAGTTTTTATTGTACTTTTCATGTTTTGCACTAATAAGGTGGCTCAATGGCCACTCAATTTCCACCTCAAGTTCACAGACGTGGTTCCCGAGCTGTGTGATTCCTGTGCTCATCCAGGGAAATTTGAAAGGTAGGGTTAAAAAGATGCTCAAGGGTCTGACAAGTACCTCATAATGATCTAAATTACCTCGGCCGCCTATGCCATTCAGGTCACTGCTGCGCTGACAAACGTGCCCGAGGGAAAGGCGCATGGGGGCGGGCTGACAGCGGGTTCCCGACCCACTCCAAGGTTTTTCACATTTCCCTCCCAACCCACCTCCAATCACACCCGCACGGGTGCCAGAAAATTCTGGCCTGCGAGTCTAAAGATAAAGTGCTGAAGAAAATGTCCTTCAACAATTATCTGCTAATGCAACAGGTACAAAAAAATCTTGTTGTTAACTAGGCAAGGTAATAGTTGGTCTAGGTGATCACGAATGCGTTGCAGACAATTTGAGCGCAGTGACTAGATGCTACAGGTGCCTCACAAATTTGTCTCCCTGTGCACCATTCCCATTTTCAAGAAAGGGTACATGTGACTCAAAGATCTCATCTGTAATAAAGGCATAATTAATCTCAAGGGACTTGGGTTGAAGTAGAGCAGTCCACAGGTTTAAGCAGCTCTATTCCCAGTTCAGCAGTCTGAGCCACGAGAGGCCTGGGATAGAAGAGTGACAAACTATCAGTTGAAGGAAACAAAGTACCCACGCTCCTGAATGGCCTGGTTCTGATTTTAAGGTGATGTCCCCTTGTCCAAGATTCCCCCACCAGACGAAAAAGTTTCTCTCTTTCTACCCTAACAATTCTTTTCAAAATCCTAAAAACCTCAAGCAAAACACCTTAACCTTCTATTATTCCAGGGAATACAAGCCTAGTTTATGTAAGCGCTCCTCATAATTTAACCCTTGGCGCCCTGATAACATTTTGGTGAATCTGCATTGCAATCATTCCAAGGCCAATATATCCTTTCTACGGTGCAGTGCCTAGAACTGTACACAGTACTCCAGATGTGGTCTAACCAGGGCTTTGTACAGCTGGAGCAAAACTTATCCCCTTTAGAAGAACATAATAAGAACATAAGAAATAGGAGCAGGAGTCGGCCATTTGGCCCCTCGAGCCTGCTCCACCACTCAATAAGATCATGGCTGATCTTCTACCTCATCTCCACATTCCCCTCCACAGCCCTCTGGGGTAGAGAATTCCAAAGATTCACCACCCTCTGAGTGAGGAAATTTCTCCTCATCTCAGTCCTATTCTGAGACTGTGACCCCCTGGTTCTAGATTCCCCAGCCAGGGGAAACATCCTCCCTGCATCTACCCCGTCAAGTCCTGTATATTCTAGCCCTCTAGATATAAAGGCTAACATTCCATTAGCCTTTTTGATTATTTTTTGTACCTGACCACTACATTTTTGTGATCTGTGTACATGGACCCCTAAATCTCTTTGGACCTCCACTGTTCCCAGCTTTTCAACATTTAAAAAATTCTCCAATCTATCTTTCTTAGGTCCAAAATGGATGACCTCACACTTACCTATGTTGAAATCCATCTGCTACAGTTTTGCCGACCCTTCTGCGACTAAAAACTGTTTCTCCTTAATTACTCTATCAAAACATTTCATGATTTTGAACACCTCTATTGTACCTCCCCTTACCCTTCTCTGCTCTAAGGAGAATAACCCCCAGCTTCTCTAGTCTCTCCACAAAACTGAAGTCCCGCATCCTTGGTACCATTCTAGTAAATTTCCTCTGCACCCTCTCCAAGGCCTTGACATCCTTCCTAAAGTGTGATGCCTAGAATTGGAAACAATACTCCAGCTGGGGCCTATCAGTGATTTATAACGATTTAGCATAACTTCTTTGCTTTTGTACTCAATGCCTCTATTTATAAAGCCAAGGATACTGTATGCTTTTTTAACAGCCTTCTCAACTTATCCTGCCACTTTCAGAGATTTGTGTACATACACCCACAGGCCCCTCTGTTCCTGCACCTCTTTTGTAATTGTACTATTTAGTTTATATTGTCTCTCTGCATTCTTCCTAACAAAATGCAGCACTTCACACTTCTCTGCATTAAATTGTATCTGCTATTTGTCTGTGCATTTCACCAGTCTGTCTACGTCTTCCTGAAGTCTGTTACTATCCTCCTCACTGTTTACTACATTTCTGAGTTTCGTGTCATCTGCAAACTTTGAAATTATGCCCTATATACCCAAGATTAATCATCCAGGTGAAGATGTGCTTCCTGGTCTCCAGGACATGACTCCAGGGTGACCAAGGCTGGGAACTCAACATCCAGGGGTATTCAATATTCAGGAAAGACAGGCAAAAAGGAAAAGGAGGTGGAGTAGCATTGATGGTTAAACATAGAAACATAGAAGATAGGAGCAGGAGTAGGCCATTCGGCCCTTCGAGCCTGCTCCGCCATTCAACGAGATCATGGCTGATCATCCAAACCCTAGCACCCGGTCCCTACACCAACAGCCATCCCACACAAGCCCTATCCCCGTAACCCCACGTATTTAATCCCCCCTAACACTAAGGGCCAATTTTTTAATTTTTTTTTTTATCATGGCCAATCAACCTAACCCGCACATCTTTGGACTGTGGGAGGAAACCGGAGCACCCGGAGAAAACCCACACAAACACGGGGAGAATGTGCAAACTCCACACAGACAGTCACCCGAGGCCGGATTTGAACCCAGGTCTCTGGCACTGTGAGGCAACAGTGCTAACCACTATGCCACAATTAACACAATTGTAAGGAAGGATATTAGCTCTGATGATGTGGAATCTGTATGGGTAGAGCTGAGAAATACCAAGGGGCAGAAAACGTTAGTGGTAGTTGTATGCAGACCCTCAAACAGTAATGCGGAGGTTGGGGATGGCATTAAACGGGAAATTAGAGATGCGTGCAATAAGGACGCAGCAGTTATCATGGGTGACTTTAATCTACATATAGATTGGGCTAACCAAATTAGTAACAATACTGTGGAGGAGGAATTCCTGGAGTGTATACGGGGTGGTTTCCTGGGCCAATATGTCGAGGAAACAACTAGCAATCAGGTCACCTTAGACTGGGTATTATGTAATGAGAAAGGAATAATTATCAATCTTGTTGGGCGAGGCCCCTTGGGGTGGAGCGATCATAATATAGAATTCTTCATTAAGATGGAGAGTGAAGTAGTTGACTCAGAGACTAGGGTCCTGAATTTAAATAAAGGAAACTACAATGGTATGAGGTGCGAGTTGGGTAGGATTGATTGGGGAATGTTACTCAAAGGGTTGACGGTGGATAGGCAATGGCAAACATTTAAAGATCGCATGGATGAACTACAGAATTTGTTAATCCCTGCTTGGCATAAAAATAAAACAAAAAAGGTGACTCAACCGTGACTAACAAGGGAAATTAGGGATAGCATAAGATCCAAGGAGAGGACAGATAAATTGGCCAGAAAAAGCAGTAAACCTGAGGATTGGGAGCAGTTTAGGATTCAGCAAAGGAGGACAAAGGGATTAATTAAGAGGGGGACAATAGAGTATGAGATTAAGCTTGCAGGGAACATAAAAACTGACTGTAAAAGCTTCTATGGATATGTGAAGAGAAAAAGATTGGTGAAGTCAAGCGTAGGTCCCTTGCAGTCAGAATCAGGGGAATTTATAATGGGGAACAAAGAAATGGAAGACCAATTAAATACATACTTTGGTTCTGTCTTCACAAAGGAGGACACAGATAACCTCTCAGAGATGTCGGGGAACATAGGTTCTATTGAGAGGGGGGAACTGAATTAAATCAGTATTTGTAGGGAAATGGTGTTAGGGAAATTGACGGGATTGAAGGCTGATAAATCCCCAGGGCCTAATAATATACATCCTAGAAAACTTAAGGAAGTGGCCCTAGAAATAGTAGATGCATTGCTGGTCATCTTCCAAAATTCTATGGACTCTGGAACAGTTCCCATGGATTGGAGGGTAGCTAATGTTACCCCACTATTCAAAAAGGTGGTAGAGAGAAAATGGGGAATTATAGACCGGTAAGCCTGACATCGGTAGTAGGGAAAATGCTAGAGTCCATTATAAAATATGTAATCGCAGAGCACTTGGAAAACAGTGACGGGATCGAACAAAGTCAACATGGATTTACAAAAGGTAAATCGTACTTGATTAATCTACTGGAATTTTTTGAGGATGTAACTGGTAGAATAGATAAAGGAGAACCAGTGGATGTGGTGTATTTGGACTTTCAGAAGGTTTTCGATAAGACGCCGCATAAGAGATTAGCGTGTAAAGTTAAGGAACATGGGATTGGGGGCAAGGGACCGACTTGGATAGAGAACTGGTTGGCAGACAGGAAGCAAAGAGTTGGAATAAACGGGTCTTTTTCTGAGTGGCAGGCAGTGACTAGTGGGGTACCGCAGGGATCGGTCCTAGGACCCTAGCTATTCACAATATATATTAATGATCTAGACGAGGGAACTAGATGTAATATCTCCAAGTTTGCAGACGACACAAAACTGGGTGGGCGTGTGTGCTGTGAGGAGGATGCCGAGAAACTCCAGTATGATTTGGACAGGTTGGGTGATTGGGCAGATGCATGGCAGATGCAGTATAAAGTGGATAAATGCAAGGTTATCCACTTTGGTGGCAAAAACAGGAAGGCAGATTATTATCTGAACGGCAATAGATTGGGAGAAGAGGAAGTGCAACGAGACCTGGGTGTCCTTGTGCACCAGTCGCTGAAGGTAAGCATGCAGTGCAGCAGGCGGTTAAGGCAAATGGTATGTTGGCCTTCGTAGCGAGAGGGTTCGAGTACAGGAACAAGGATGTGTTGCTGCATTTGTACAGTGGCTTGGTAAGACCACACCTTGAGTGTTGTGTGCAGTTTTGGTCGCCTTATCTGAGGAAGGATGTTCTTGCCATGGAGGGAGTGCAATGAAGATTCACCAGACTGATACCTGGGATGGCAGGAATGACGTATGAGGAGAGATTGGGTCGATTGGGCTTATACTCGCTGGAGTTTAGAAGAATGAGAGGGGATCTCATTGAAACTTATAAAATTCTAACAGAACTTGACAGACTAGATGCAGGAAGGCTGTTCCCGATGGCGGGGGAGTCCAGAACCAAAGGTCACAGTTTAAGGATAAGGGGTAAGCCATTTATGACAGATGAGGAGGAATTTCTTCACCCAGAGAGTGGTGAACCTGTGGAATTCTCTGCCACAGAAGGCAGTTGAGGCCAATTCATTAAATATATTCAAGAAGGAGTTAGATATATTTCTTAAGGCTAAATGGATCAAGGGATATGGGGAGAAGGCAGGGACAGGGTACTGAATTTGAATGATCAGCCATGGTCTCATTGAATGGTGGAGTGGGCTCGAGGGGCCGAATGGCCTACTCCTACTCCTATCTTCTATGTTTCTATGGTTTAACTCCTGAATGGCCTAGCTCTAATTGTAAGATTATGCACCCTTGTTGTGGATTCCCCCACCAGAGGAAATAGTTTCTCTGTATCTACTTTATTCAATTCTTTTATCATTTTAAGCACCTCAATTAGATCACCCCTCAACCTTCTATGGTCAAGGGAATGCAAGCCAAGTTTATGTA